>NW_006399988.1:3163230-3167410 GCF_000299155.1 Elephantulus edwardii
ATGGATCTTAGCTGAAAGCAGGGAATACCAGAAGAATGTCTATCTGTGTTTCATTGATTATGCAAAAGCGTTTGACTGTGTGGATCATAACAAACTGCGCTGACTCTGAGAAAAATGGGAATCCCAGAATGCTCGATCGTGCTAATGAGAAACCTATACTTGGACCAAGAGGCTGTCATCAAAAGAGAGCAGGGAAATACTGCATGGTTCAAAATCGGGGAAAATGTATGCCAGGGATGTGTGCTGTCTCCATACCTTTTCAACCTGTATGCAGAACAGATCATCTGGGAGGCTGGGCTCTATGAGGAGAAATGTGGCATCATGTTTGGTGGAAGATTTATCAACAGTCTGTGTTATGCAGATGACACAACCCTGCTTGCTGAAACTGAGGAGGACCTGAAGCGCTTGCTGCTGAGGGTCAGGGAGTGCAGCCTTCAATATGGATTGAGGCTCAATGTCAAGAAGACAAAGATTCTCACACCTTGACCAATTGGCAGCATCAGGATGGATGGTGAAGAGATTGAGATTGTTCACAGCTTTAGTCTGCTTGGCTCCACGGTCAACACTCTTGGCACCAGTAGCCAGGAAATCAAAAGACATATTGGGATGGGAAAGTCTGCTGTTAGGGACCTCTCCAAAGTATTGAAGAGCACTGGTGTCACTCTGGAGACTATGGTGTGTCTGATACAGGCCATAGTCTTTGCAATCACTTGTTATTCATCAGAGACTTAGACAATGATCAAGGAGGATAGAAGGAGAATTGATGCCTTTGAGCTGTGGTGCTGGAGAAGAGTATTGAATGTATTATGGACTGCCAAGAAAACAAACAGATTCATCCTGGAGAGGGTTAAACCAGGCTGCTCCTTAGAGGCAAGGATTCTGGGGCTTTGTCTGACATACTTTGGACATGTTGTAAGGAGAGACAGGTCGTTGGAGAGCGACATCATGCTTGGGAGGGTTGAGGGACGGCGCAAGAGGGGAAGACCCTCTATGAGGTGGATTGATTCAGTGACTAGGGTAATCGGGATGAGTGTGTTACAGGCAGTGTGATTGGCACAGGATAGAGCAGGCTTTAGGGCTGTTGTGCATAGGGTTGCTAAGAGTTGCAAGCAACTTGACGACACATAACAACAACAACAACGAAGATGATAAAATTGATGCATGGGGCTTTCTGAAGATTAAATCTCTATGTACATAAAAAACTTTTCAAAACAGGTTGAAAAGAAAACCTACAGACTGGGAACAAACATCTGGCTGCTTCTTTACTGATTCTGAGATTTCTCCTATTCTGCAGCTGGATCCACTCAGTTTAATAGCATGACTAGTCAATATGAGACTGGCAATTCTTTTGCAGATAGGCTAACACATCCTATGCACATATTCACACCCATCCACATGGCAAACTCAGAGTCAAAAGGCTAGAGAAGCTATTTTGGACAATAAATCTATCACCACAAACTCCTAACAACATTTTCTGTGAATTAACTTGTGACCTTTCAAAATATATGTTGTAATTCGGACCAATGACTGTAATATTTTTTGGAAATAAGGCTTTCTTTTTCAGGCTAATGAATACATATTATTGTAGGATGTGTCTCAAATCATCACTTCTGAATTATGAAAACAGTAGATTAGACTCAGAGTGACCACTAAATAGGGTGTTACCTGGGGAGGAGAAAGATTCCACTTGAAAATCAATGGGACTAAAACAGATTCATTGCCTTCGGCAACACTGTCCCATGAGGTCCTCAAGGGTATATTCTTTACGGAAGCGTACTTCTTGCTCTTTATCCCTTGAATTGTATGGTGGGCTCAAACTATCCTTTTCTACTAGCAGTCAATCACTTAATCACTGCACCATGAGGGCTTCTTAAAGATCACCAAGGAACAGCTGAATGTAAGGTATAAACAATGAAAAATACAAGCATCTTCTCCCAGAACATGTGGAACAGAAAATGCTACCTTCTACAGTGGTTATTCTGAATTCAGTATCTGGCCTCCTGAAGTATGAGAAAATACTGATCTGTCTTTGTGGTTTTCTTTATCATGACACTAGCTGAGACACCACCAAAGGAAAAATAGAGCTGGGGACATTCTTAATTGGTTCAGTTATTTCTGAATATGTGGAGGCACAGGCAAAGCAGAGTGAAAAGACAGGGAACCTGAAACTAGGCTGAAAAGTCCTATTGAATGATACAGCTCACAGATGAAAGGGTACAGATAGAAACGCTTCCGGATTTGACCACAATCCTGTACATTCTCAGTTCTTTCATAAAAAAAAAAAAGAGAGAGAGAATCAGGGTGATGCTGTAAAAATCGTATTCACTAGCAGGAAAAAATTTGACCAATGTAACTGAATATAAGTGTAGAGATGGTCAAATTGGTAAAGGTTTTGTTGTCCACATTTTCAACACGCACATTTAAAACACTCTATCAACCGTATTAAAAAAAAAAAAAAAGACTCCTTTGGTTTTTCTCCCATTTGGTATTATAAAGCTCTTTCACAGGAAGAGGTGCTCACAGACATGTGGCAGGGAACACACTTGGATTGTAATAGATAGTATTAGACACGTTTGCCCTGTGATACAGTTGACTGAAGACAGGACGAGAGGGACTTTTGCCCTCAAGGTTGTAGGTAATTTTAATGCCTAAATTAAGTTTCCTGATTCAGAAGCTTTACTAAAAATAATTTTACTAGTGGCATCATAGTGATTTACAAGAACTTATGACCAAAGATAGAACTTTAAAACTTAAAAAAAATCCCAGTATCCATGTCTTAAGACATTTAAATAATAAAATATTTGCTTTCCTTCTACTTTATATTGCTTGTGATATTTGTCAGTTAGCAAAAAATAAACTGGTTGTGATGTCTAATTTGGTTAACATCTGCACCCAGGTTTGCATGATTACAGAAAATGAGGAGAATGAGAAGGAATCTATTAACCTGGACAAATTGTCTTTATACTGTTTTTCTCAGTCTGAGCACTTGTAACCCTGGGGGGAATTTTATAAATAATAGTAACTTCTGTTATGAATTCACATTCAGATATTTCTGGTTTCTATAAAGTAAAACTTCAGCTTAGTGGACAGCTCTTTGCAATTTTGTATCAATCAATTTAAGAAGTCTTTAAAAAATATAAAGCAGCATTACATGGGAAGTCATGTATAAGGATAATTTGGCTGGCTCTAAAGAAAATTAGTAGCTAGCACAAAGTGAGTATGTTGTCTTCTAACAGGTGCCAGGGTATCACAGAAGAAGGCAGGCATGTGGTGAGGCTGAGAGGAGAGTCCTTGGATTATAGAGAGCAGGTTGGTTGCCCCTGCTGTTCAGATAAGCTGGCTGATGCTTGGTGGAACCTAAGAATGTACTTGGTAGGATCTCTTCTTGGAGAAAGAACCTCCTAGTACTGTTACTGTAAGGTTACTGCAGAGGTACATAGCCTGTTTAAGCCTTCCTCACTTGATCATAGAAATGAATCTCAGGTTTCAGCACCAAAATATTACTATGTGGCTGACATCCTGGCTTCAGTCTTCCTCACCTGATTAAAGAATTAAACCTGGTGGTAGACATTAGAAAGGATGACACCTGAGCTACAGAGATGGCAGTGTACAGAAATTTTAGTGGCCCTTAAGAAAAGTATTGCTTGTCTTGCTTGAAATAGGCCTGATAGGGGCTGAGCCCTTGTTACAGCACATAGACTCAAATGGAGAATCAGGCTTGCAAAGGGGAGACAGGGGTGAAGGTGAACATAAAGGCAGTTTTTGTTTGTTTGGTTTTTTTTTTCATTGTTTTCTTTTTTAATTCATTATTAATTTCAATGAAATTTTACAGAGACTTTGGATTTCCATTCATTGTTGCACTTTCCCCGCCCCCCAACCCTCCCCCCAATACACTACCCTCTTGGAAAAGTAAAAGAAAAATTCTTTCATTGTTTTACAATCCCTCCCCCCAGGTTGACTTCACTATGCAGCCTTCACTCTGGACTCCCGTCATGACAAAAATACCTAATCACCTATCCCTTTTAAACAATTTTCTCCCTCATCTCTTTCAATGCTGTATACATTATTGAACCCATCTTTCTCAGTCTTCCCCCAACCCCAAGGTCAGTCCTGTTTTGCAACAGTGACACCATGCAGTATTTGTCCTTTTGTGACTGAGATACTTCACTCAGCATAATGT
>NW_006399988.1:3167510-3168055 GCF_000299155.1 Elephantulus edwardii
TATTTGTCCTTTTGTGACTGAGATACTTCACTCAGCATAATGTCCTCCAGGGTCACCCATTTTGAATAATATTGCATGAGTTCCTTGTTTTTTAACAAAACATAATATTCCATTGTGTGAATATACCACAGCTTTTCTATCCATTCGTTTGTTGATGGGCACTTAGGTTGTTTCCAACTCCTCACTATTGTGAACAAAGCCACGATAAACATGGGTATGCATAAAACTGCTTGGGTGTCAGTTATGGTCTCTTTGGGGTATATTCCCAGTAGTGGAATTGCTGGGTCAAGTGGTATCTCTATTTGAAACTTTTTGAGAAAGCACCATACAGCCTTCCGCAGTAGTTTCACCATTTTATACTCCCACCAACAAGGTTCCAGTTTCTCCACAACCTCGCCAGCATTTGTTGCTTGCTGTTTTGTTGAATTTTGCTATTCTTACTGGGGAAAGATGATTATCTCATAGTTGTTTTGATTTGCATTTCTCTTAGAGCTAGGGATTTTGAATATTTCTTCATGTGCTTGTTAGCCATCTGAATGTCTTCT
>NW_006399988.1:3169509-3171057 GCF_000299155.1 Elephantulus edwardii
GTCCCATTCTACAAACAGTGACACCATGCAATATTTGTCCCTTTGTGACTGGGACATTTCACTCAGCATAATGTTCTCCAGAGTCAGCCATTTTGAATAATATTGCATGAGTTCCTTGTTTTTTAATGCAGCATAGTATTCCATTGTGCGAATATACCACAGCTTCTACTTTAGTCCATTTCTTAATGTTGCATGATGTATATCCTGTTTGCCTAAAATGCTAATTAGATTGCTTGTGGACAGTCTTTATTTACCTTATAAGGCAATGCTCTCTGTTCACTTTTTTAAAATTTGGTCTGGTTTCATTTTACTAACTTTGCCTACCCTTTGTTGGCCCTTAACATGAGTTTTGTCTGGTCTAAGCTACTTTGCTTGACCTTTACTTTTTATGGATCCTGAACATGAGTTTCTGATTTCCTTATTTTGGTATTTTCCTTAAGATGCTTTCCACTTAACCTCATTTTCACTTAATCCACCTGACTCATCAAATTTGTCCCTAATATTTGCCCCTGTAGAGATCAATCCCCTTAAATCTTTCAGTATTTTGATCAACAACTTGTTCTAGCTACTTCCACTGGAATTGGTCATTGTCCTGCATACATGGGCTCTGAATCTGTCTGTGGCTGTACTCCTGTAGGCTTTTAAATATTCTGGCTACTGCATCAAGAGTGTCAAGAGGCATAGAGTTAGGAGGCAGGGTTTGAGTAAGAGTATTTCCTTGAGGGATCATCTGCTTTGCATGGAATGCTTGGAGCCTAGAATACATGAACTTCATCAATGGATTAGATAAATAGGGTTCAAAAAGTAGTAACAGGTGAATTGTTATGAGTGGCCCTATAAAAAGAAACAACCGTGAAACAACTCCAGAACTGAGGTTAGGCACTCCAAGACTGACAGATTTTAGATGCTCAAAGTGTTGTAAAATATTTATTGTTCAAAATAGCTAACCCAGCCACTGGAATTGACTTTGCCATGTGGTTGGGTGGGAATATGCTATTTGGATATATTAGTGCATCTGTAAGCGAATTGGCTACTCTCACCATTCAATTTAGTAGATTCAGCAGCAGAATAGAGGAAACTTCAGCACCAGCAAAGAAGAAGCGAGGGAATGTAACAAACCCTTTGGGATCATGAATTCTTATGGCAGCCAGACTAAGGCCTACAGGAGCAACAGTGGAGACCCAGAGACCTGGCATTTGGTAGAGTGGGCCTTGGGACCTCTATGCCATTGAACCAGAGCTAAGTCTTTTGCACAAGTTTGTTGGAGAACTTAGGGGTGGGGAATGATGGACAAACATAATTGAGAGGACGGAGAGCTTTGCAACACTGACTTAAAGCCTCCAGGCTAAAATCCGAGGTAATTGCAGATCACAGTTTGGAAGCTATATGATTGTACTCTGCTGTTATTCTGTTGTTGTTATAGTGAGCCATTGCTGCGAAGGGTCAAGGCCTGCAGCCTTCAGTATGGACTGAGGCTCAATGTCAAGAAGACAAAGATTCTCGCCACTGGACCAATTGGCAGCGTCAGGATGGATAACGAAGAGATTG
>NW_006399988.1:3171612-3174518 GCF_000299155.1 Elephantulus edwardii
GCAGGATAGAGCAGGGTTTAGGGCTGTTGTGCATAGGGTCGCTATGAGTCGGAAACGACTCGACGGCACATAACAACAACAACAACAACAATAACAATGTACAACAAACTTCAACCAGCCTTATTGTCTCTGACACTCGTACCCCCATTATCCCAGTCACTGAATTAATCCACCTCATAGAGGTCTTCCTCTCTTGTGCTGTCTCTCCACCCTCCCAAGCATGACAACCCTTTCCAAGGTCTGGTCCTGCCTTGAAACATGTCCAAAATATGTCTGATGGGGCTTCAGAATCCTTGTCTACAAGGAACAACCTGGTTTCACCCTCTCCGGGGTGAACCTGTTTGTTCTCCTAGCAGCTCATGGTGTATTCAATACTCTTTTCCAGCACCACTCTGCTTATCTTATCTTCTTATTATTAATTTCTAATTTTGTAGCATTATTGTCTGAAAAGATGTTTCTGTAAGAAGGACATCTCTGAGTCTTTCCTGCAATGCTGGTCTTGTTTTTACAAACTCTCTTAGGTTCTGCATTTCTGGGAATATCTTGACCTTTCCATATTTGATGGGCAATTTTGCTTGGTACATTGCTCTTGGTTGACAGTTGTGTTCTTTGAGTGTTTCATATATGTCCTTCCACTCTCTTCTTGCTTTCATGGTTTCTCCTGAGAAATCGACACTTACCCTTATCTGCTCTCCCTTATAGGTTTTTGTTTCTTCCTTGCTGCTTTCAGGATTCTCTCCTTAACTTTGGTTCTCGCCAATTTGACTATGATATGCCTTGGTGTTTTTCTTTTGGGGTCTAGTCTATATGTTTTTTTGCTGAGCTTCTTTAATATATATTCTCTCATTCTTCATTATGCCTGGGAAGATTTCCTCTAGTAATTCTTCCACAACTTTTTCAGTGCCTTTACTTGCTTCTTCCTGTCCTGAGATTCCAATGATGCACATGTTATTTCTCTTGATAGTGTCCCACATTTTTCTTAGGTTTTCTTCTTTTTCCTTCTTTTTTGAGTCTTCCTTTTGCTCTAGCACATCAGTGGTGACAATTCTGTCTCCAATTTCACTGGTTCTGTGTTCCATCTCTTCAACTCTGCTCATGTGTCCCTCCATCATGTTGACAGCCTCTGAAACAATGGACCTCATATTTTGGATAGTGGTTTCTTATTTTTCCAGTGCCGCTAATGCCTCATTTGTTTTCTCTGCATTGTTTTGTATTTTTTTTTAGCTCCTCCTGATTTTTGCTTGTAGTATTCTGTAGTTCTTCAAGTTTGTCTTTTATTCGTTGAATATATTCAATCATTCTTCTTTTAAATTCTGTGTCAGAAAGTTCCATCAGACATTCTGGCTTCAGGAAATCCATTGATACTGTGTCACCCTTTGGGGGTGACATCTTGCTTTGCACTTGTGTAGTTTGTGGAATAGCTTGGTTTCTTCGAGACATTGATATGTTTTCTGCTCTGAAGACAAAGCTCTAGAGTTCATTTGGGCAGCTACCCCACTTGTGTGTTTCTCTGAACTTCTGACTTCCAGGAAATGTCAGTTCAGAGCTGACTTTCTCCTGCCAGATCAGTCCCTCGGCAGCTTGGCTGGTGGCTTTGGGCAATGGCTGGATCCATGACGTAGTTTGTGTTCCTGTAGCTCCAAAAGGAATTGCTCCAACAAAAGTTCTTATTTGAAATCCTACTATCCATGGCTTGCTGCTTTTGTCAGTCTCTGTGCTGTGTGAAGGACTCTCTAGTGGCCCTGGGGCGCCACTTGGGTTGTAGGGCTCTTGTGGGTGCAGAGGCACGTGGTTGTGGTGCTGTCACAGGGGGTGGAGGGTGATGTGGTGGGGGCACAGGGCTGTGGTGGTGGGGAGTGCAAGAGCACAGGGTTAGGGCACCACCACCGGGAGGAAGGGTGTGGGGCTTTGGCACTGTGGGGGGGTTTATGTGGTGGCATGGCAGCACAGTCAGGACATGTGGCAGCAAGCCCCAGCGGGGTCATGTGGTGGTGGGCCATTGCTCTTCGGGGTCATGTGGCAGTTGGACGATGGTTGCTCCTTTGGGGTCACATAGTGGCCATGGCTGTCAGATTTTTTTTTTTTTATCCAATATGCTACTTTTCTTCTCTTCAGTGGTGCATTAAAATCATTCACATTCAGTGTGATTATTGAAAGGCAGGGTTTTATTGCTATCATTTTGTTGAAGTCTTTTTGGTGTTGTTGCTAGTTACTTTGGTCCATGCTGCTTTCTGTGGTACCTCTGTAAGAAGGACATCTCTCAGTGTTTCCTGCAACTCTGGTCTTGTTATTACAAACTCTCTCAGGTCCTGTTTTTCTGGGAATACCTTGATCTCTCCTTCATATTTGATGGATAATTTTGTTTGGTACAGTATTCTTGGTTGACAGGTGACCCAATTTCTTAATACATTCGGTTGTGGTTGGACATTTGGACACTTTCTATATTCTTGCTCTTGTGATTAATGTTGCATTGAAAATTGATGGACAAATCTCCATTTGTATCCCAGTTCTAATTTCCTTGGGGTATATACCTAGCAATGGAATAGCTAGGTAATATGGAATTCCCATTTTCAACTTTTTGAGGAAATGCCAAATTACCTTCCATAATGGCTGTACCATTTTAAAATCCCACAAACAGTACATGAGAGTTGCCATCTCTTCACATCCTCTCCAACATTTATTACTTGCTGTCCTTTTAAACTTGCCACTGCTACTGGGGAGAGATGGCATCTCATTACAGTTTTGATTTGCATCTCTCTTATTGCCAGTTATTTTGAACATTTCTTTGTGTGTTTGTTGGCCATCTAAAGGTCTTCCTCTGTGAAAAGTCTTTTCAAATATTTTGCCTATTTTGTAAATGAATTATCAGTCTTTTTCTTTTTTAATTTTTAAATTATTTTTTAATT
>NW_006399988.1:3174628-3183235 GCF_000299155.1 Elephantulus edwardii
CCCCAGAACACCCTTCTCTTTGAAAAGTAAAAGAAAAATTCTTTCATTGTTTTACAAACCCACTCCCAGGTCCACTCCACCATGCAGCCTTCGTTCTGGACTCCTGTCATGACAATAATACTGTATCACATATCCCTTTTAAACACTTTTCTCCCTCATCTGTTTCAATGCAGTATACATTATTTATCCCATATTTCTCAGTGTCTCCCCCCCCACCCCAATGTCAGTCCTGATTTACAACAGTGGCATTATTCAATATTTGTCCTTTTGTGACTGAGATTTCACTCAGCATAATGTCCTCCAGGGCCACCCATTTTTAATAATATTGCTTGAGTTCCTTGTTTTTTAACACAAGATAATATTCTATTGTGTGAATATACCACAGCTTCTCTATCCATTCATTTGTTGATGAGTACTTAGGTTGTTTCCACCTCCTTGCTATTTGTGAACAAAGCCACGATAAACATGGGTGTGCATATATCTCCTTTGGTGTCAGTTATGTTTTCTTTGGGGTATATTCCCAGTAGCTGAATTGCTGATTCAAACGATATTTCTATTTGCAACTTTTTGAGAAAGCACCACACCACCTTCCACAGTGGTTGCACCATTTTAATCTTCCACCAACAGTGAATAAAGGTTCCAGTTTCTCCACAACTTCACCAGCATTTGTTGCTTGCTGTTCTGTTAAATTTTGCTATTCTGACTGGGGTGAAATGATATCTCATAGTTGTTTTCAGTCTTTTTCTTATGGAAGTCCTGCAATATTCTGTAATCTTTTATATGTGACCCTTCTCTGAGATGATATCCAGCAAAGCCTCTTGTTTTGTTAAAACTTAAAGATACATAAATCAGATCTGATAAAATTGCAAGGAGAAACAAAAATCTTCAATCCATCTATAAATAATTAATAGAAATTTTTTAGAGCAAATCAGTATAGTTGTAGAAGAGTTGAATTGTATTATGAACTAAAGCCTTCAGGAGAGCTATGAAATGAGCCCTAGTTGTATAATGGTTAAGCACTAGACTGCATAATAAATGGTCAGCAGATCAAACTCACGGCTGTTTGGTGGGAAAAGATGAGGTACTCCATTTTTGTAAAGATTTACAGACTTGGAAACTTAATGAGCCAAATCAGCTCTATGAGCTCAAATTGACTTGATAACAGTAGGCTTTGAATTCCATGCAGCCAGGGTTACACCCTAGGGAGCTCTCCGACCTAGTGATAAGAATTGCACTAAATTTCAAGGGAACATGATTTGACTCAATCAGCTGCTCCACAAAAGCATGAGTAATCTCTTCCGGTGTGATTAACTGGCTCTGGAAATCCAGTGAAGGGTCAGCTATGGATCAGTTCCAACTCAATGGTATATAAAAATAACAACAACAAAACTAAACTTACCTGAGTGATGAACAAGTATGGGCTACCAGGGCTTCTCTTTCTTATGCAGAGCTTTCCCTAAGACACTGACAGACCAGGGAGTTTATACAAGTTCTCTGGCAGGTCAGGGAGCCAGTGAAGATAACAGTGATGGCTTTGAAAAAATGGCAGGCATTTTAAAACAACAACAACTCTTCACCTCAACCATTTTAAAGGAATAGAGACCCAGGTAAAGTAAATAAGGAGGAGATAGACACAGACAGAAACATGTGGTGTTGTCTGCTGTCATTGAGTAGTTGCTAATATGGTGACACGATATACATTGCTGCCTGCTCTTGGCCCATACTATGATCAGTGGTAGCAGACTGTTTTGACCTAAAGACTTTTCACTGGATCACTTTTGGGAGTAGACCATTAGGGCTGTTTTCCCTAGTATATCCTAGTCAGCACGGTCTGATAAAACTCGTTCAACATCGTAGCTATATAGACATAAGCCTCCCCCGGCAGATGGGTGGTGGTTACATAAGAGGGTCATTGACTAGGAGTTGAATCCATGTCTTTCAATGGAATCTGAGAATTTTACCACCAGATCAGCATGACCTCTCACTAGCACATATTATGACTCAATATATGTTGGTTTGGAAGCAGGAGTGGCATCCACTTCCTAAACAACATGTCTGCAGAAACTCTATGAACTTTGATAAATGTCTATAGTTATAGAAAGTCTTCAGGCCTTTTGCTCATAGAGTTGTTATTAACTTTGCTAGACTTGAAGGGAAATAACAACAACAACAACAACAACAACAACAACATATGTTGATTGGCCATTGGTAAAGTCATACTGTTGGTACAATGGTTAAGTGACTGGCTGATGGAGTTCTGGTGGCCTACTACTAAGGAGCTATGCTTTATCCCAAAGGCGTGTAGTTTGGATCCACCAGTTGCTCTTTAGGAGAAAGATGGGCAATTTACTTCCATGGGATTTATTGTCTCTGAAAGTCCACTGGAGAGTCAACTCTGAGTGGTTCTGACTAGAAGGTAACAACAAAATTTCTGTTAGGAGAAAGATTGGTGATCTGCTCATCAAAGGTTTATAGCCTTGGAAACCACATGGTGGCAGATCTCCTCTGTCTCTGAGGTCTGACAAGAGTCAGAAGTGACAGTCATGATAATGAAAGGGTCCTTGTGCTCTGCAAATGACTCACATATGTGATGGCTATTGAACAGCTGAAGCTTCACGTCAACCCCAAGATCCCTAGATAACAATGTTTAGTAATTTACTTCCAAAATGTAGCCTCCAAAAACCCAGTGGAAGAGAATTCTATTCTGATACACTCAGGGTCACCTGGTTGGGGTCAACTAGATTGTAACTTTGTAACTGGTTTATTGGTAACATTTATCTAAGTTTTAAAACCAAATACTGTTTTACAATAATTCATTTGTAGAGCAAACCATTAAATGCTCAGCTACTAGCTGAAAGATTGTCAGTTTGAAGCCAACCAAGATACTCCTGAAGAAAGTCCTGAAATCTGCTGTCAAAAGGTCACATAGCCTTGGAGCACAGATCAGTTCTGATATTCGCTGGGCTTCTGAGTGCCTAGTGGAAGTCAGTGATAATACCTGTGCTGCACCTATTTATTTAATGCTTTACATATCTTCTTATAGATTTTTATTTTTTTACTTAAATGTCTTACGGTAGCCTCGAAAACAACCCGGGAGACATTGGCGGAAAGTGATTTCATGTCTTAGGATCTGAGGAACTTGTCTAGGTTCCCTTGTGGTCCCTGATGACACAGCAGCAGCTCAGATCAGGCTCTGGCATCCAGGCTCAAACTTCTTGTCTCTGGAATGGGTTCAGAACAATTTAAAAATTATGTTAATAATTAAATGGTAGGCTCACTATTCATGTTTGCTTTTCCCTCTCCACTTGTGAGGAAGTGAGGGGAGGAGGAAAAAGCTCTCCTTGATCTTTCAGCAAAGAATGCAGTTGGCAGCCAGGCACCTGGCAACCCCCTTGCTTTGGTTCATGGCACTTGAGGGAAGTGTAGGCTTTGCACTTGTTACAAGGAGAGAATGCAGGTCCACAGAACTACTATTTTCCCAGTGTTGATTTTCTGCCAGGGCAACATTATCTATGAATTGCCTCTCTAGCCATGTCACTGCTTGGCATTGTGAAAAGTAGAGATGTAACATTTCTGGACAATTTTAAGCTTTGATAAGGATACATACTTCTTGTCAAATGGAAGAAACCTAGGTGCCCACTTAACTCAGTTCTTTAAGTTTTTGAATGTAATTTAGTTTACTCACAAAACTCTTATGCCAGCAATATGCTGAGATTTAAAAAACACAATCAATACCTTTTGCCCAGATGATTATGCTATGCTAACTTGTGGATTGATTTGCTAACTTTCCACTACTCTCTGAGTGATCTCTCCATTTAACTACTTTACAGCTCTCTACAGCATAGGGCTGCTCCTGAGGCCTTTGCTGGCTTGGTTCTCCTATACTGACCCATACATGGGTAAATCCTTAAGGCCAGGAGATGTGAAGCTGCATCTCTTTCACTTTTAGTCCACATAACCTTTCCTTTTTCTTCCTTTAATAACTTAGTGAATTCTTTATAAAATTACATCTCAAATGTTCCCTTTTGAGAAATTTATCTGTCCCTTTCTCTCTTTAAAAATTGCTGTCTCTCTCAACTGTTTTCCATACCTTTTTCTTGTAGTGTTTGTAGAGTACTTATAGAGACTGATCCTACATGGTTCAGGATCAGGAAAAGAGTGCACCAGTGATACATCCTATCTCCATACTTTTTCAATCTATATGCAGAACAGATCACTCAGGAGGTTGGACTTTAAGAGGAGGAAAGGGGCATCAGGATTGAAGGAACACTCATCAACAACCTGCATTATGTAGATGACTCAACTTTGCTTTCTGAAACTGAAGAGGACATGGACATTTGATACAGATAGTCAGGGACTACAGTCTTCAATATGGACTGAAGTTTAACATCAAGAACACAGATATTCTCATCACTGGGCCAGTTGGTAGCTTCATGATGGATGGAGAGAAGAGATCGAGATTGTTGATAACTTCAGCTTGCTTGGTTCCACAATGAACACTCTTGGCACCAACAGTCAGAGAATCAAAAGACAAATTGCATTGGGAAAGTCTGCTGTCAGGGACATTTCTAGAGTACTGAAAAGGAATGATGTCATTTTGGAGACTAAGGTGATCCTGATCCATGCCATGGTCTTCATAATTACTTGCCATGCGTCTGAGAGCTGGATAATAACTAAAGATGATAGAAAAAGGAGTGGTGCTGGAGAAGAGTGTTGAACATACCATGGACTGACAGGAGAACAAACAGTTCTGTCTTAGAAAGAGTTAAACCAGTTTGCTTCCTGGAGGCAAGAATTTTGAGGTTCCCTCTCACATACTTTGTGCACATGGCCAGGAGGGACCAGTCCTTGGAGAGAGAAGTCATGCTTCGAAGGGTGGAGGGACAGCACAGGAGAGAAAGACCTCAGATGTTATGGATTGGCTCAGTGACTGGAGCCATGTGTTTAGGTCTGTTAGAGATAATGAGATTGGGTCAGGATAGGGCAGCTTTGAGGCTTAATGAGTCTCTATGAGTCTTAGGCAATTTGATGGCACATAGCAACAACAACAATGACTTATAGAGACTGCCTTTTATATCGTGGCTATCTGTTTTGACTCTTTACATGTGTGCACATATGCACATATGCTCCTGTTTCTGTATGCACACACACAGGTACATATGGGGGGAAGAGGGAGAGAAGAGAGAGAGAATGAGACAGAGGGAGGAAGAGATAGAGATATCTTGGAAAACTGGGAGTATTTTGATTTTTTTTATTGAGGTTGCAGGCTTCTCTGCCTTTCACACTGAAAAGAAGAGCTCAATCTGCTGAACTACAATGTTTTGCTCATAGTTATAATTCTGGAAACTACACCATTGATGATACCACCAGAGTCAACCATAGTAGATAGGTTTCAGTGGAGCTTCTAGATTGACCAGGGGAAAAGGCCTGGAAATCTACTTCTTCTTTTTTTTTTCGCCAGTGAAATTTGGTAACTCCTAATAGAACATTGTCACTTACTGTACAAGGTTATAAAGATGACACAGGCCTGAGCAGGGTTTTACTCAGATACATGTAAGGTAGCCATAAGTCAAAGCAATCTATGGCAATTAATTATATCAACAGATTTAAAAGTTTTATTTTTTAAAGGTTCTTTCCTGCAATGCCCTAATCAAGCCCTTTTATTAAACTGTGGCTCCTTTGAAGACAGGGACTGAATGTTGTCCATATGAGCCTCCTGTCAAGAGTTTAGTGTCTCATTCAAGGCAGAGGCTCAGCCACCATTGGTAAAGGTTACGAGAGCCTTTTCCTGAGTTCTCCTTGCTTGTTCCTGAGACAGTCTCTCTACCAGGATTTTCCATAGATGACTCCTATGTCACCGGCCTGCTGAAATCTGGGCCTCCTACATCTGGGCACAGGTGACCTCATCACTGGGTAAACTTCTTATACTCCACCAGCTCATACTCTGTCTGCCTGGTGCTCCTGCCAAGAGAGGGAAGTCTAGTCAAAGTCAGCTCTTCTGCCAACACAACCAGCCAGTAACCACCTAGCTGCGAGCTAAAAACTATTAATTCTCTTCTCCTACAGCAATACCATTGATATTGTTTTAACCTAGTAGTGTTCATCCCCAAATAAACCAACAAAAACAGAGCATGTGCAAACTACAGCTGACTTAATGTTCTTCTACTTGTCACTCCATGTCTTTCATAAACAACTAAATCAATGTGGGGTCCTGGTCAAATTTTTTCTTTTAGCCCAATCCATGAAGTCCTGACATTAAAGCCTCAAGCAGTGCTGATTAAAATAATAAGTTTACTCAAATTTCAATCTTAATGATAATTTTTTTCAGATGGGGAACAAAAAAAGCTTGTTTTCAGGCAGTGCTTATTGAGCACATTAGTAAGTGTAGGGGCGTAGAAGAGCTAAATGTAGTTATTGTGCTGTTCCTGAAAATCTATATGATAAAGACAGAATTTCCAGTTCTTTCAGAAGTCAACTCATTACCTGATCCAGAAAGGATAGGTGCAGGTGTGTGTGGGAGTGTTGGCATCTCTTCTTCAAAGTTTTTAAGCTTAGAACATTTTAAGGATTAAAACAAAATAAAATTAAAACTTGAACTTAGAGAAGTATTGATTTTTGAGGTTTCTTTATGTTTGAACTTAGCTAATTTAGTTTTTATTGTTGTAAAAATATATACAACATTATCAAATTCAACTTATTTTCCCCAAGATCATAAGATAACATGTGATAGACAATTTACAGAGAAAAAATAGTGAACTATTTCAACAAATTGCTCTTGAATTCATTCTTTTTTAATTTGGGAAACATATTATGTAGGGTGGGAACAATTTCACATTTTTGCATAAAAATATTCAGTAACACTTATTGTTGTATGTACAACCAATTCCAGAAATCATTGCCAAGTTTTCACAATCAGATACTCAGTGTATCCTGTGAAATGATTTTTTTACACCCCTTCCTGCCCCCTCCCCATGACCTTCTTAACCACTAATAGATTTTGTTTTTTATACTTTTGCTTAGATTAAATATTGCACATAAAATATTTGGTTTTAAACTATTTGGCAAAATTGCGCTTACTTTTTTGACCATTGTTGTATTATCTTTCTTATTGCTTTTGAGTCAGAACCAACAAACAGCTGACCTTTCAGCAGCTTTTCAGAGACTATGAATTGCACAGTTGGAGACTGGTCATTTTTACCCATCGAGCAACTGGTAGTTTCAAAACCTCACCTTTGGGTTGACAGCAGAAGTCCCTACTACTGTTCTGGTTTTTTTTTTTTTTTCCTATAAGGTCAGCTACCACTCAGCAACCCTATAGAAAACAGATATAAACCTTACCTTACCCTGTGCCATACTCACAATCTTAATATTCTAAAGTATATTGTTACAGTCACTGTTTCAGTCCATCTTGTTGAGGGTCTTCTTCTCTTTTTCTGATCTTCCACCTATCCCAACTCAATGTCTTTTTCTAAGGACTGATCCATTTTTGACAATACGTCCAAAGTATGCGTGACTAAATGTCACCATCCTTGTCTCTAAGAACACCTTTATTCACTTTCTCCAAGACAGATTTGTTTGTTCATTTTGGCAGTCCATAGGGTACTCATTACTCTTCTCCAACACCACAATTCAATTACATCTCCTTCTGTCATTCTTATTCATTGTCTAACTTTTACACTCATTGGAAGCATTGAAAAAATAATATGACTTAGATAAGATGGACCTTAGTATACACATTGATCTCTCTGCTTTTTAGCAGTTTAGAGAGGTCCTTGGCAACAGTGTTTCTCAATGTGACAGATCTTATGATTTCTTGACTTCTGCTACCATGGGTGTTGATTGTGAATCCAAGTAAAAAGAAATCATTTCTCCTTCTATCATGATGTTGTCTGTTGTCACCAGAGTGCTAAGGATTTTTGTTTTCTTTATGTTGAAATCCATTTTAATGTTTTAATCCATAATGCAAGCTAGGTTTAAAAGAGGTCATGGTACTAGAGACATTATTGCCAAGGTCACATGGATCTTGGCATAAAGCAGAGTACCAGAGGAATGTCTGCTTGTGTTTCATTGACGATGCAAAGGCATTTGACTGTGTATTTCACAACAAATTGTGGCTAATCTAGAGAAACATGGAAATGCCAGAACACTTGATTGTGCTTATGCAAAACCTATTCTTGGACTAGGAAGTAGTCCTCAGAACAGAACAAGGAGACACTGCATGGTTCAAAATCAGGTAAGGATTGCATAAGGGATGCAGTCTGTCTCCATACCTTCTTCAATTTATATGCAGAACAGATAATTCAGGAAGCAGGATTTTATGAGGAGGAAGTTGGTATAAGGATTGGAGAAAAATTCATTAACAAACGACATTACAGATGACACAACCTTGCTTGCTGAAACTGAGGAGAATCTTTTTTTTTCTTTTTTTAAAATTGCTTCTTTTTCTCCCTATTATATTTTATTAATTTTCATAAACATTTACAGAGATTTTGGGTTTCCATTCATTCATTGTTGCACTATTCTCTCTAACCTCCTCCCAGTTTGTTCTTGTCCAAATGCCACAGTGCTTGTCAAAGCCAGTTCTGATTAATCTTCTTTGTCAGTGTG
>NW_006399988.1:3205874-3213717 GCF_000299155.1 Elephantulus edwardii
AGGGGTTTGTGCGGGGAGAAGGGTGCAACAATGAATGAATGGAATTCCAAAATCTCTGTAGATGTTCATTGAAATGAAAAATAAACAAACTAAATTAAAAAAATACTAATTAAATTGGCAAAGATGTCTGCCATTAAAAAAAAATAAAAGAAAAGCAGAAAACTTTTAGACAACAACCCTGAGTAAAATTTTATTTCTTTCATTTTCCAATATGAAATTGTTTTTCAATAAAATTCTTTTCTTTAAAAAAGTTAATAAAAAAAAGAAAATTGTTGGTTTTATGTACTATTGAGTCAGAAATGACTTATAGCTGATCCTCCAGCAGGTTTTGAGAGCCAGCAAATTGCATGAGAAGAGATTGCTCATCTTTTTCCCACAGAGAAGTTGGTAAATTTGTACCACCTGTCTTTTGGTTGGCAATGTAGCTCATTACTATTGAGCTATTACTACTGAGCCACCTGAGCTCATCTTGCTTTTTACGCTATATTTGGAACGATCTTTAAACTCAACTCTACCTTTTTTTAAAAATTATATATATATTTACATCATATTCTTCCCATTTATATTCTCTCCATTCATTCATTGTTGTACATTTTCCACCCTGCCCACCCTTCTCCCCAGTTTGTACATTTTTTCATTGTTATATACACCCCCCCACCCCAGTCCACAGTGCACTTTGCTATGCATTTCTTTTTCTGGAATCGTGTCATGAAAATAATACATAGGCCTATATTCCTTTTTTTTTTAAAAAAAAAAAGAAGACTAACCATATGTATGATTCAGCATGTTTCAGAAATACATGCATGTGGTGGTTTGTTTGTTTGTTTTTAATGCATGTGGTTTTAAAGATGGCAATCTCCACATGAGATGCTTGGTCCTCATGTAATACATATTTTCAAGAAAGTTGCTCTCTAGTAGTTCATACACATGTCACCTTAGAGTTAAAGATTAAGAGGAAACACCTGGTGATGAATTTAGCATGTGTTCTTTGGTCTTATAAAGTCTGCACTATCTGAATGCTGATTTTTCCTGATCTGAATTATCTCAATGGAAAAGAATGTAACTCAGCATATCACATAAAAAGAAAAGGATACTGGAAAATAAGAAAATCTGTGATTCATAGTAAACCTAGCAGTAATTAAGTTTGAAACAGTTAAAATTTTCCTTCTATTCTTTGAAAATGTTACCTTTGATACAAGATAGAAGGTTCTGTTCATAGAAGAGACTGATGCTCAGCTCTAGAATGAAGGATGGAAGGCAAACAGAGATAAAGGCTTTATACTTAATAAGGAGGCTTTCCTAAAAAATGGCCCCATAGACCAATAGGACACGTCTCATTTTAAAACTACTATTAAATAAATGTTAGTGCAAGCAAACTCCTGCTGAAGAGTATCCAAAAATGACGGTAAGAGTACATTGGCAGAGAAATGGCAGAAGTACAAGCTGGGCTTAGAAGAGGTCGTGGTGGTGTGGGATAAACAGTAACGGTGGAGGCTGCAGCTCCTGGAAGAGCCACGACAGCTGGAGCATGAGGGGCAGCGGCCTCCCCCACCCCATGCCCTCTGTCAAGGCCGCTGGAAAAACACGTCACCTGCAGGCATTTCATGCACCTGGGTTTGTAAGGAAGGTGAGAACTGTCTGTACTTGAACGACCTCTCCCACAGTCCCTATGGCGTTGTGTGCAGATACTTCTAGCCGCTGCAGATATGAACACAGCAAACCATTGAAACAAGAAGAAACACCTGCTGCAGACCCCACTGGCAAAGTGGCCCTGGCTGCTCCCACTGCACGCTCTGCTGGAGTCGGGACGCTATTGACATGAACGCGGGCGAGGCCGAGTCGAGATTGTCAAGCTTTGCCACTGTTGGGGCAGGTGCAGAGGACTGGGCCAACACCATCGAGTTTGTCCCTGGGCAACCCTACTGAGGCCAAACTGCCCCTTCCTGTATTGAAGCACCCCCATAGGGCGCAGTGGCCAAGGAGGACCCTGAGAAGGGGCCACCCACCGTCCAAGGAGCAGCTGTGCCACTATGCCGCAGTGGACGAGTGCTGCTGCCGGGAGAACTGTGTGTACCTGCATGGGGACTCTCATGACATGTGTGGGCTGCAGGTCCTCCACCTGGCAGACGCTGCCCAGCGCTCCCAGCACATCAAGTCCTACATCGAGGTCCACAAGAAGGGCATGAGCTCTCGGTCACCTTTCAGGGCAGCAATGACATGGCCTACGGGATCCGCATGGAGGTGGTCTACGAGAAGGCCAACCCCAACAGTGCCTCTTCTGCATCCTTTCCACCTGCAGCCACACCTACTGCCTCAAATGCATCCGCAAGTGGAGGAGTGCCAAGCAGTGAAAGAGCAAGATCATAAAGTGAGACTCCTCCCATGCTTTCTCATTTGGGTAAGAATTTAGTATCGTGCCAACTTCCGACCTGATGGACCGCATTTAAATTCATGCATTTTATCTCAAAGTGAGGTTTCTTCTCTGTATCTCAGCTGGCTTCTAGGTTAGTTGGTCTCACTACTTTAATTTGAACAAGAGAACCCTGTGTATCTGTTTAGAATCTTTGTGTTTTTTACTGAGTGGATTGTGTTGCGTGGATGAGCCCTTAGAGGCTTGGGAAACAGATGTTCTAGCTCTGAATGTATGTTTCCTAACGTTTGGAATTTTCTCTTTCCAATTCCATCCATTAAGCTAGCTGATAACCCACTATCCTTGAAAGATTGTTCTCATAACTGAGCTAACGGCATAATCTAAACAGCAAAATTACAAGAAATAAATTTATTTGAAAGAAAAAAAAGAGGTCATGGCACTAGACACATTATGGCCAATGTCAGGTGCATCTTGGCAGGAAGCAAAGAATACCTGAGGAATATCTATCTGTGTTTCATTGACTATGCAAAGTGTTTGACTGTTTGGATCATAACAAATTGTGGCTGACCTTGAAAAGAACAGGAATCCCAGAACACTTGTTTGCCCTTATGCGAAATAAATACTTGGACCAGGAAGCAGTTCTCAAAACAGAGCAAGGAAACACTACATGGTTCAAATCAGAAAAGGAGTGTATCAGGGAGCCATATCACTAGGTTTTGTAAAGAAACCTGGAGGAAAACTACCTGGCCAGTGAACTGGAAGAAGTTACTATTTATTCCTATGCCCCCAAAAGGGAGGCTAGTATGTATGAGGAGAAATGTGGCATCAAGATTGGAGGGAGATTCATTAACAACCTATGCTATGCAGATAACACAGCCTTGCTTGCTGAAACTGAAGAAGATCTGAAGCACTTGCTGCAGAAGGTCAAGCACTATAGTCTTTAATATAGATTGAGGTTCAATGTCAAGAAGACAAAGATTCACAATATTGAACCAACTGATAGCACAATGATGGATGGAGAAGAGATGGAGTGGTTGACAGTTACAGCTTGCTCAGCTCCACAATCAACACTCTTGGCACCAGGAGCCAAGAAATCAAAAGATGAATTGCATTGGGAAAATCTGCTGTCAGGAACTTTTCCAGAGTACTTAGATGCAATGATGTCAGTCTAGAGATTAAGGTGTAGCTGATCCAGGCCATGGTCTTCACAATTACTTGCTATGCATCAGAGAGCTGGATTATGACTATGGATGTCAGAAGAAGAATTGATGCTTTTGACTTGTGGTACTGCAGAAGAATCTTGAAAACACCATGGAATGCCAAGAAAACAAATAGGTCTGTCTTGGAGAGGGTGAAACTAATTTTCTCCTTGGAAGCTAGGATTTTGAATCTCCATCTCACACATTTTGGGTTTGTGGCCAGGAGGAACTGATCCTTGGAGAAGGACATCATGCCCAGAAGGATGGAGGGACAGTACAGAAGAGGAAGACCCCAGATGAGATGGATTGATATAGTAACTAAGGCAATGGGGATAGGTGTTCTGGAGTCAGTGAGATTGGCATAGGACAGGGCAGGCTTCAGAGTTGTAGTACATTATGGGAAGCCAATACTAAATATTTGTAATAAACTGAATGTTAGAATGCTATCAGGATTTGGGGGAGGTGAGGTACACCCTAGAGTTCACCCTGAGGCATCAAGGCAATCCTTAAGGGTTTACCAGATTCTTGCATTTACTAACCCCTTCCTCCTGAGTCAAGCAGAAGGTTTTCAATAGAAAGAGCTTGGTTTCTTTTGCATTGAATTCTCTTTGTGATTTGCTTCCTGATTATTTTCAATAAAGACGCAGGGAAGCTGGAATGGGAGCCTTCAGTTGAGAACTGCTGGCTCCCTTTTTTTCATGCTCTCTGCTCTATCTCATTCCTGGCTGTCTGTCTCACTATTAATAATTATAAAAATACTTTACCCTTGGTCTGCAACAGTACATAGGGTAGCTATGAGTCATAGGCAATTTAATGGCACATACAGCAACTACAACCCCCAAAAACTGTGATCCAAATGAGTGTAGGTATTGTTGAACAATGCTGCTAATATCACACACAACAAAATCCTGCTGAAGATTACCCAGAAATGACAGGAACAGTACATTGACAGAGAAATATTAGAAGTACAAGCTGTATTTGGAAGGGACTGTGGCATTAGAGATTATCACCAATGTCAGATGGCTCCTAGCTGAAAGTAAAGAGTAGCAGAGGAATGTTTATATGGCTTTCATTGATTTTGTAAAGTCATTTGACTGTGTGGATCAAAAAAATTGGTACTAACCTTGAGAATGGGAATCCCAGAAGATCTGATTGTTCTCATGTAAAACCTATCCTTGGACCAATAAGCAGTAGTTAGAACAGAACAGAACAGAACAGAACAGAACAGAACAGAACAGAACAGAACAGAACAAGGAAATACTGAATGATTCGAAATCAGGAAAGGAATGTGTCAGGGATGCATCCTCTTTTCATACCTTTTCACTCTGTATGTGGGAAAAGATCAATCAGAAGGCTGGTCTTTATGAGGATGAGTGTGCATCAGGATTGGAGGAAGATTCATCAACAACCTGCACTATGCAAATGACACACCTTGCTTGCTGAAACTGAGGAGAACCTGAAACGCTTGGTGCAGAAGGTCAAGGACTGTAGTCTTCATATGAATTGAAGCTCAACATCAAGAAGACAAAGATTCTCACCATTGGGTCAATTGACAACACCATGATAGATGGAGAAGAGATCAAGGTTGTTATGAGGGGACAGCATAAACCCCATTTTGTGCGTCTGGAACCAACCTGGAGCCTGACTCAAACCCAACTTTGGAAAGAACCCATTAATTCCAGAGGCAAAAGCTGGCCATAAAAATTTTTAACTTAGAAAAAGGGAAGAGCAAACACAGATGCACCAGGTAGAGTCTCATCTATCCTAGCAAAGTTTAAAATTAACTCACCTTATGTGACTCAAAGCAAGGACAGACAAAGTGTGTGCATGACTCAAAGAGGGCAAAAGAAGGCAAAGTAGCCAACCAACCAAAAGCCAACCCACATGATTGATTCCCCTGCCCACCAACCATGTGCGCAATCTCCCAGCCCTGGACAGAAGCACCCAGGAAGGCCTTAAAACCAATTGAGCAAGGGAACTCGGGGCTCTTTCTCTGGCCACCTTTCTACTGAGGGAAGGAACCTCCACATGTGGAAAATTATTCTATAAAATAAAGTGCATTCTTTGTTTCTTACATATGAGGGTCTTCGTCCTTTAAGGTGGTGGCATTCTTAAGCATAACAGTTAGCAATTTTAACATGCTTGGATCCACAATCAACATCTTACAATGGGGTTGTCTGCTGTCAGAGACTTTTCTAAAGTGCTAAAGAGCAATGATGTCTGTCTAGATATTAAGGTACGTCTGATCAAGGTTATGGTCTTCGAAATTACTTGTTATTCATTAGAGAGTTGGACAATGACTAAGGTTAACAGAAAGAGTCGATGCCTTTGAGTGTGGTGCTGGAGAAGAGTATTGAACATATCGTGGTCAGTCAGAAGAACAAGTAGATTTATTGGAGAAGGTGGAACCAGGTTTCCCTTTAGAGACAAAGATTTTGAAGCTCCATCTTACGTATTTTGGGGACATGGCCAGGAGGGATCAGGCCTTAGAGAAGGACATCATGCCTGAAAGTGTGAAAGGACAACACAGAAGAGGAAGGAAGACCTTGGATGACATGGATTGACACAGAACTGGGGCAGTGATAGTAGGTACGTGAGAGTTAGTAAGACTGGCTCAGGATAAGGCAGGGTTCAGAGCTATTGTACATAGGGTTGCTATGAATCATGGGCAACTCAAAGGCACATAACAACAACATTGCTCGATATGCAGTATTTGTCATTTTGTGACTGAGATATTTCACTCAGCATAATGTCCTCCAGGGACAACCATTTTGTATAATATATGAGTTTCTTGTTTTTTAGTGCTGCGTAGTATTCCATTGTGTGACTATCCCACAACTTCTCTATCCATTCATTTGTTGATGGCAATTTGGATTGCTTCCATCTCTTTGCTATAGTGAACAACACAGCAATAAACATGGGTGTGCAGATATCTGTTTGGGTGGCAGCTCTGGCTTCTTTAGGATACATTCTCAGTAGTGGAATTGCTAGGTCAAATGGTATTTCCAACTTTTTGAGAAAGTGCCATACAGCCTTCAATAGTGGTTGCACCATTTTACACTCCCAGCAACAGTGAATAAGGATTCCAATTTCTCCACAACCTCACCAGCACTTGTTGTTTGCTGCTCTGTTGAAATTTTCTATTGTTACCGGGGTGAGAATAAAAGGTTCATAGCAAAGTGGATAGGGATGGGGAGGGAAGAATTTGTGCAACAATGAATGAATTTTTTTTAAGAACACATGAACTGGTGGGAGGCGTTACAATGGAAAACGTGCAACAGTGAATGAAAGGAAATGTAAGTTTTCTGTTTACATGTATTAAAATCACAAAAAACCTATATTTTTGGTAATTCTCTGTCAATGTACTGTTCAAGTTTTTTCTGGATAATCTTCAACAGTATTTTGCTAGTGTGTGATATTAGTGATATTGTTCGATAATTTCCACATTATGTTGGTCAATTTTTTTTCTGTAATGGGAATAAATACGGATCTCTTCTAATCAGTTGGCCAGGTAGTTGTCCTCCAGATTCCTTGGCACAAGTTAGCGAGCACATGCAGGGCAGCATCTGTTTGCTGAAATACATCAATTGATACTCCATCAATTCCTAGGGCTTTATTTTTTGCTTAGTCCTTCTTAGCAGCCTACACTTTCTCCTTTATCACCGTTGCCTCTTGATCATATGTTATTTCTTGAAAATTCTTCTGTGTCAACCAATTCTTTTTGGTACAATGACTCTGTATAGTCCTTCCATCTTTTTTTTTTTTAATCATTCAATATTCTGCCCATAGCATCCTTAGGCATTATAATTCATGGCTTGAATTTATTATTTAGTTCTTTCAGCTTAAGAAATGCTGAGCAAATCTGGCCCTTTTGATTTTCTGACTCCAGCTCCTTGCACATTTCATTATAATATTTTGCTTTGTCTTCCCGAGCAACCTCCATCTTTCCAAGCATGATGTCTTTATCCAGGGACTGGACCTTCTTGATCACATGCCCAAAATATGTGAGATGGAGTTTCAAAATCCTTACTTCCAAGGAGAAACTTGATTTCACCTTCTCCTGGATATACCTGTTTATTCTTTTGACAGTCTATGGTATGTTCAATTCTCTTCTCCATCACAAGGGATCAATTCTTCTTCTGCCAACTCTAATCATTTTCTAGCTCTTTGATGACTTTGCTCTCTATCACTTTGAATTTATTTATTATCTCTGCTAGTATTCTTGGAAAATTTCTCTTGGCTATCTATCTATCTATCTATCTATCTATCTATC
>NW_006399988.1:3213862-3220026 GCF_000299155.1 Elephantulus edwardii
TAATATTTATTTATAATCCTTCCTGGATGTCTCTAAGGAGCAGCTTAGCTTTATCCTTTCCAGGATGAACATGCTTGTTCTCCTAGCAATGCATTGCATGTTCAATATGCTCCTCCAGCACCAGAGCTCAAAGGATTATTTATAATCCTTCCTGGATGGCTCCACCCAGGATTTCTGTGACTTCTTGCTTCCTGAGCATGGTGATCCGCATGCGTGGGGAAGTAATGGCAACTTTTTGGGGTTGAGTGCTTTTTCAGGCTACTGTTTGATGTGTAGGACTGCTCTTCAGCCAGGAGTGAAGCCCTCAAGGCTTGGCCTCGGGTTTAAGGCAGGTGTTGTCTTAAAGCCCCAAAGGGAGAGGAGAGAGAAGACAGCTATGTCCTTCCTGGATGGCTCCACTCAGGGTTTCTGTGACTTTTTGCAGTGAAATTTCCTGTGGACTACACCACAAGAGCTCCCTTAGTATTTAATAGATTTAAATAATGATTTTTTTTTCAATGGAATTTGGTAACGGTAAAGAGTATCTGGGAAGAACAAACCATGTGGCTGCTAACTAAACTATAAGTTTGATAGTTCAAAATCCTCCTCCCAAAAAGTATATAAAAATAAATGTATTAAATAAAATATAGTAATTATAAGAAAAAAGTTTTATAGTTCCAGACTACACAGAGATTCGCAGAAAAATTTCATGGTGACCTACTTTCAAAAGGTGACAGACCTTGAAAACCTTATGAGGCACATACAAGGGTTGTCATGAGTTAGCATTGACTTCAAGGCAATTGGTTTAGTTTGATGTCTAGGTAGCGTCTCTAAAACTATCCCAGGCTCTTTCATGTCTTGCACTTTGATAACTTGCTTCTGAGAGAGATAGCCTAGTTTCTCCCTCCTCTTCTTCTATAAATTTCTGTTCTCTCTCCAGTGAAGGTCTGCTGCCATGTCTAGGTTGTTCATCATTTTGATGTGCTTATGCAGGAAGCTGACAGCCTTTAGGCACTGCTGAACATAGATCCTGAAACTCAAAACACAAGGTGATAGATGTCTTGCTTACTTAGTGCTAGTGACCTTTCATGAAGATTTAGAAATTATCAAAATACTAATGATCATGGGCACTGAAAGCATAAGAAAGGACACATTGTAAAAAATTTTCTTTTCATACACTTCCTGAGTAAGCATGGATATAAGTCTCTTTTATTTATGAATGGGGAAACCTGAAGTGCCAAAACTGTTGAGAACACAATCTGACCCATAACAATAAAATGTATTGCCATGAAAAAAAAAAAAAAAGAAAAGTGCATTTTTTCCCTAAAGGCAACTTTGAAATGACATTTAGTTGACTTTTTAAATTTCTTATATTAAACAAAAGAAAGAAACAACAAAATCCCAGATTTTCCTCTTAGTACTTCTTAGTTATTTAAGGGAATCTTGTTGGAATAATCTATAGGCAGCTGTGCTGCTATCCTACAGGTGGCACCTTCTCTGGTTTGAACACATCGGGGGCCCCCAGGAGAAATATGGGCAGTATCTTCCCATACAATTTATAGCTTCAAACACGACTAGATCATCAGCTTTGCGTTGGTTCATACTGGAGGGCAATGAGTGGATTTTTTTTAGATTTAAAAAATTATTCATTATTGCACATCCCCCTCTTTTCTCTCCCTCCCCTCCTCCTCACAATATCCCTCTTGTTCCAAACTGTTCTAATACATATAATGTAGAATTATATATCTCTTTCAAACAGTTCTTCCTTTCATCTGTTCTAATACAGTGTTCAATATCTATCCAACCCTTCCCCATTCCCTGCTCAACTTCCCCATGTCTTAGCTGTTTTAGAATAGCGGTGCTTTGCAGTATTTATCCTATTGTGACTGAGACATTTCACTTGACATAATGTCTTCAAGGCTGCTTCACACAATGTAATGTTTTACTATTTCAGTGTTTTTCAATGATGCACAATATTTCATTGTGTGGATATGTTGTTGTTATGTGCCGTCGAGTCGCTTGTGACTCATAGCGACCCTATGTACAACAGCCCTAAACCCTACTCTATCCTGTGCCAATCTCATTGCCTCTGACACACCCTTTCTGATTACCCCAGTCACTGACTCAATCCACTTCATAGATGGTCTTCCCCTTCTGCGCCGTCCCTCCACCCTCCCAAGCATGATGTCCCTCTCCAAGGACTTCTCCCTCCCTACAACATGTCCAAAGTATGTCAGACAAAGCCTCAGAATCCTTGCCTCCAAGGAGCAGCCTGGTTTAACCCTCTCCAGGATGAATCTATCTGTTTTCTTGGCAGTCCAGGGTACATTCAATACTCTTCTCCAGCACCACAACTCAAAGGCATCAATTCTCCTTCTATCCTCCTTAGTAATTGTCCAACTCTCTGATGCATAACAAGTTGTTGCAAAGACCATAGCCTGTATCAGACTCATCTTAGTCTCCAGAGTGACACCATTGCTCTTCAGTACCCTGGAGAGGTCCCTAAGAGCAAACTTTCCCATTGCAATACGTTTTTTGATTTCCTGGCTACTGGTGCCAAGAGTTGACCGTGGAGCTGAGCAGACTAAAGTTGTTAACAATCTCAATCTCTTCATCAACCATCCTGATGCTGCCATTGGCCCAGTGGTGAGAATCTTTGTCATCTTGACATTGAGTCTCAATCCATACTGAAGGCTGCAGTCCTTGACCCTCTGCAGCAAGCATTTCAGGTCCTCTTCAGTTTCAGTAAGTAGGGTTGTGTCATCTGCATAATGCAGATTGTTAATAGATCTTCCACCAATTCTGACGCCACACTTCTCATAGAGCCCAGACTCTCAGATAATCTGTTCTGCATACAGGTTGAAAAGGTATGGAGATAGATCACATCCCTGGTGTACGCCTTTCCCAATTTTGAACCATGCAGTGTTCCCTTGCTCTGTTCTGACGACTGTCTCTTGGTCCAGGTATAGGTTTCGCATTAGCATGATCACATGTTCTGGGATTCCCATTCTTCTTAGAGTCAGCCACAGTTTGTTATGATCCACACAGTCAAACAACTTCACATAATCAACGAAACACAGATAGACATTCTTCTGGTATTTCCTGCTTTCAGCTAAGAACCATCTAACATCAGCTACAATATCCCTAGTACCACGACCCTTTCTAAACCCAGCCTGGACTTCTGGCAGTTCTCTGCTGATTTGCTGTTCCAGTCGTTTTTGGATAATCTTCAGTAGAATCTTGCTTGCATGTGAAATCAATGACACTGTTCTGTAGTTTCCACACTCAGTTGGGTCACCTTTCTTTGGAATGGGAACAGATATAGATCTCTTCCAGTCATTTGGCCAGGTGGTTGTTCTCCAGATTTCTTGGCACAACTTGGTGACCACATCCAGGGCAGCATCTGTTAGCTGAAATATGTAAATTGGTATACCATCTATTTCTGAGGCCTTATTTTTTGCTATTTCCTTCAAAGCAGCTTCTTCCTTCATCACCATAGGCTCTTGCTCATGCGTGATTTCATTAAATTCTTCTGTGTCTGCCAGTTCCTTTTGATACAGTGACTCAGTATATTCTTTCCGTTTTCTTTTAATACTTCCTGGATCATTTAATATTCTGCCTAATGTAACCTTGATTATAGCAACTCGAGGTTTAAATTTGTTCTTCAGTTCCTTGAGCTTAAGAACTGCTGAGCGAGTTCAGCCCTTTTGATTTTCTGACTCCAGCTCCTTGCACATTTCATTGTAATATTTTGCATTATCATCCCGTGCTACCCTTTGAAATATTCTGTTCAGCTCTTTAGTATCTTGAATTCTTCCTTGTGCTTTGGCTTATTAGCTTATTGAAACAAAGATTCTTATGCTAATCAAAGGCTTATTATTGCCAAGGACTGATTGTAGGCTTTATGTGGAACAGACACAGTGCTCACGTAATTAGTCATGGCTTCAATGACTTTGTAGTTGGAAGATCTAGTTTTGCATCTCAGACACATACAGACTCCCTTCTTCGTGAAAGGAAGCCATTTTAATCCTCCAAAGAAGTCTCAGAGAATGTGATTTAGTTGGACTCCGTGAACTGTTCTCTCTGTAGGCTTGTGGATATCCTACTATTTAGTGTTGTTGTTTGCCATTTCTCCTTTTTTTTTCTCCCAGAGAAGGTCTGTTTAATTTAAAAAAAAACATACCAAAAGATTTAAATTTTAAGTTGGGCTACTTAAATCTCTTCCCAGCTACAGAACACCAACAGTATTTCTACCAATTGTGCTCAGCCACTCTCTGTCCTTACGTGAACATTCTGAATGAAGCTGGTAGTAGAAAGTTAGATTATGGCTTATTCCATTCCATCAGCATGTTTTATATGTTTAATGGGTGTTAGGTACTGTGCAATGGCTTAGTGATATTGAGATGAATAGGACACTACTTTAGACCTTATGAAGGTAAATTATTCAGATACTATGTGGTAATTCCAGAAACTCCCAATCTTGTGATTAAAAACAAACAACAACAAAAAAGACCAAAATAAAAAACAAACCAAGAGCCGCAATGCCTGCGCCAGCCGCAACGCCTGCACCAGCTGCAACGCCTGCACCAGCCGCAATGCCTGCGTCTGCGAAGAGACCAGGAAGAGCAACAGTCTGCCAGCCACTGCAGAACTCCAAAGGAGGGAACACCGTGTGACCCCAGAGGAGCGACAACTACCTGCCACTGTGTGACCCCCCCTGCAGCCTGCACCTGCGTGACCCCCAGACCGCCACCACACAGGGTGCTGCTGCATAAACCCCCAGCAGTGCCCAAGCCCTGCCCCCTACCTCCTGGAGGTAGTGTCCAAGCCCTGTTCTCCTTTGCCCCCTAGTCCCTTGCTTTCCCCCCTTTCACCCGCCCCTCCCTTGCAGCCCCACAACCACACACCTCAGCCCCCGCCACAGCCCTGTGACCTCAGGGCACCACTGCGGATCCAGCCATCACACGGAGTTGTCAGCCGAGCTGCTGTGGAACTAACCTGGCAGGAGAAAGGCTGGTAGGATCCATGCTGGGTTTACTGGGGCATTGCTGATTACCTGGGAGAGCACCTAAGGGCATGCCCACTGGTGGGTAATTTGGCCACGCTCTCTTGGGCTACACCAATTGCCCAAAACGAGCCAGGAAGCTAGCTCCTGTGGACTCTGCAGACCAGCCAGAGGTTAGTGGGTGGGTGGGAATTTGACCTTGACTTTTGTGATCCTGTCAGATCCAGGACTCTCCTGGAGCAGGGGCTGTTGTGGGAGGGCGCCTGCGTAAGTGCCACCAGGCAGGGAATACTGACAAAACCATTGGGTAGGAAACAGACAGCAGGAATTTGAGTTGGGACCCTAATTTTGAGCACACTGAGACAGCAGAGGTTTGAACAAGGTCCCCAAAGTGTTTGACCTGCCCTTGTGATCACTCAAACCCTTTGCCTGCCTCACCCCATTTGGCAGCACAACAGTGCCTACAAGTCTGGGCAATCAACTTGCCTTTAATTGGGAGCACCTTGACCTGTCTTACCAACAAGAAATTGCCCTAGCAGGCTCTGAAATGACATTTCTCTGAGGTCAGAAATTCAGAGAAATGCACAAGTTCAGTAGCTGCCTAACTGATCTCAAGAGCATTGTCTTCAGATCAAGAACATAACAAAGTCTCGAAGAAAGCAAACTATCCCACACAATACACAAGAGCAAAGCAGGATGTCACTCACAAAGGGTGACACAGTATCAGTGGGTAACCTGAAGCCAGAAAGTCTCATGGAACTTTGTGACACAGAATTTAAAAGAGGAGTGACTGAATACATCCAATGGATGAAAGACCAATATGTTGTCTACAAGAGACACACCTGAAAAATGAAGATAAAGTAAGGCTAAAAATAAAAGGGTGGGGGAAAATATACCAAGAAAATGGCAACCAGAAAAAAGCAGGCATAGCGATATTAATCTCTGATAAAGTAAATATCAATGTAAAAACCGTCACAGAGGACAAGGAAGGTCACTACATAATGCTGAAAGGGTCAATAGAACAAGAGGACATAACAATAATAAATATCTATGCACCAAATGAAAGACCACCAAAACACATAAAGCAAACATTAACAAAACTGAAAAAGGAAATAGACAACACTACTATAGTGCTGGGAGACTTCAATGCACCCCTCTCAAGAAAAGATAGAACTACCAG
>NW_006399988.1:3224751-3247464 GCF_000299155.1 Elephantulus edwardii
CCAAAATCAATCTCCATAATAGTCTATGTGTTTCCTACTGCCAAAGGGGCCCTTTAGAGTAGTGAGAGGAGATCTTCACCCTGAAACCTACAGCATCCCTTTCCAGCAGGAAGTAGCTAAGAGAATACGCCATCCCCTTTTCCTTATGAATCAGGGTGAAGTCTCTCTCAAGGAGGAGTGATAGGGAATGGTAAAGGACATGCTGACAAAGGAGATTAATCAGAACTGGCTTTGACAAGCACTGTGGTAACTGGACAATTAAAACAGACTTTCAAGGGGGGGAAAAAAGAAGAATGAACTGGGAAGGAGGTTAGAGAAAATAGTGCAACAATGAATGAATGAAAACCCCAAATCTCTGTAAATGTTCATTAATATTTATAAAATTTAATAAAAATATCTTTAAGTGGAGTACATCTGGAATTTGTAATTGTTTATTAAGGAAATGAATAAATGATCTCAGACATTTTAAAAAAACAAAACAACACAAAACACCAAACCCCAAAACTGCTGTAAAATTGGTTCTAACTCATAGGAACCCTGCATTGGGTTTCTAAGCCTACAAATCTTAAGGGGAGGTGACTGCCAATCTTTCTCAGAGTTGCTGGTAAATTTATACAGGGGTCTTATGACTTTTTGGTTGGTACCACAACATGCCATAGACTATTGTACCAGAACTTTTTTCTTTTTCCTGAAGAAGGTAAATTCATTAGTGCACAGGTTAAGACAGGCCAGTGCTAACTAAAGTCTTCATGAATGAAGGGCTTACTACTTGTCCAACAAGCCACAAAAGGGGATTTATTTCACTCCACAACCATCTTTTGAGCCACCATGTTTTCAGACTTAACAGCATTAGACTTCATAAAACTCCACTTATTGGCAATATGAATCTTCTAGTGACCAGGGAACTTGAATTTCACTCTATGAAGGGCCTCAGTCACATACTCTTTGTTTTGGAGCTTGGTATGGATGGACATAATGACCTGGACAATGTGGACCCTGGCTACTGTACCCCCTTGGGTTTTCCAAAGGCATCTTTTTTACTTCTCTGGAGCCTAAATCAGGACAATAGACAATTGTGAAGTTAGAAGCAGGAATGAAAGTGCAGCCAAGAGTTGTCTTCAAGATCCCTTTTGGCAATAGACTGTGTACACCACCAAAGAGTTGCTATTAGCAGCCATTGCATGCTGTACCAGAGCTTCTTAATCTTGTGACAGTACTTGATAAATATTAGGGAAAACTTCCTGGAATAAATTTGCAGGAGACTCAGAAGAATCACCTGGTGATGGTTACTGAGAAATGGCCTTCCTCACCCAAAAAAGCACATGCACGCCCTTGTCTGTGTATTTCCAGGAACTCCAATATGTTCATCTTCTAAAAGTGTTCCAGGATAAGAAAGGGGCTGGAAAACAATAAAGGTACACACTTTCTTATGGAGCTGGGGTTCCCTACAATTATTTTTTTATCATTCTATATATTGTAATTTATTGTAATTATTGTAATTTATTGATTTAAGTGTCCTGTTGTTGTTATTGTTAGGTGCTATTGAGTTGAGTACAACCCATAGCAACTCAATCAACAATAGATCTGAACGCTGTCCTAGTCTGTGCCATCCATACACTTCCTGATACACTAGGGCCCATTGTAGCAGGCACTATGTCTATCTACCTGTTTGAGGGTTTTCCTCTCCTTCACTGATCTTCCACCTTTTCAAGTGTCATGTCCCTTTCTAAGGAATAGCTCCTTCTAGCAATATGCCCAAAGTATGTGAGGTAAAGCTTTTTTTATCTTTGTCTCCGAAGAACACTCTGAGTACACTTTCTTTAATACGTATTTGTTCTTTTGACAGTCCTTGGGATGTTTAGTATTCTTCTCCAACAGCACAGGTCAAAGGAATCAATTCTTTGTCTGTTATCCTTATTCATTGTCCAACTCTCAGATGCATAGTAAGTAATCAGAAAGACCATGTCCTGAATCAGATGCACCTTAGTCCTCAAACTAACATTGCTCCTCAATAATTTGGAGAGGTCCCTAACTGCAGACTTTTGCAGTGAGATATGTCTCCTGATTTTCTGATTGCTAGTATCCAGGGTGTTGATTGTGAATGCTAGTAAGATGAAGTTGTGGGCAATTTCAATCTTTTCTCTATCTATCATGATGTTGTCTATTGGTCCAAAGGTAACGATTTTTGTTTTCTTGATGTACAGATGCAACCCATATTGAAAATTTTTATCTTCTGCAATATGTGCTTCAAGTTCTCCTCACTTTCAACAAACAAGATGTGCCATCTGCATAATGCAGGTAAGTGATGATTTAGAAGAGGCCATGGCACTAGGGATATCATTGCTGATGTCAGATGGATTCTGGCTGAAAGTAAAGAATACCAGAAGAATATCTGTTTATGCTTTACTGACTACACATTTGATTGTGTGGATCATAACAAGCTCTGGCTAACATTGAGCAGAATAAGAATCCCAGACCACTTAACTGTGTTCATGCAAAATCTGTACCTAGACCAACAGGCTGTTTTGCAAACAGAGCAAGGGAACATTGTTGTTGCTGTGTACCATTGAGTGTGAACCAAATATTAGCAGGTTTTCAGAGGTAGTTATTAATCGCATGAGAGGAGATTGCCCATTCTTTTTTTTTAAAATTTTTTTATTTTTAATTTTTTTAAAATTTTTATTGTATTATTTTTACATGTACCGTCAAATCAGTTCTGACTGGTACAGGAGGAGATTACCCCCTCCTTCTCCAGCAGAGTATCTGGTGGGTTTGAACCACGTACCTCTGGGATTACAGTGCAGCCTCTTGCCACTAGGCCACCAATGCTCCTTACATGTTTTAAAAGTAAGAAAGGTATGTGTCAGGGTTGTATCTTTTCTCCATACCTATTCATATGTATCAAATGTCCTCAGCAACTGTTAATATTCATTCCCTCTGACTTCTGGTGGCCTTACAGATGACAGAATGGTAAGGTCCTGCACCTTTTTACAATCATTGGCTTGTTTGAATCCACTGTTAGCAGCTAATGGGCAATTGAGGGCTCATCATCCAATGCTGTATCAGAAAAGACTGTTTTGATAAGATTTTCATTGATCATCATGACTGAGTTTTGGAAATAAAGTGTATACATTCTTTACTCTCAGTGCATATAAACAATGCTAAATTTAGGGGGGAAATGAGAACATCTGGAACAAAGACCTGGGCACTGACAGAGCATACTGTAGTGGAGGCAGGACCTTGGGAGGGAGCACACTGTGCACTGTCAGGGTGTCTGTAGGAAGGGAAGCAAGCTTGTAATTTTTTTAAGTTTGGAAATCAGGAGCTATTTCTTGTTTTCTGTAGTTTTTCTATGATTGGCCTTAAAAAGCTGATGGTGTGGGTGGATGGCATTATTAGATTGCAAAGTAGGGCACCAGTTAGAGAGCAGTTATTTTAAGATAAAGTCTAGTTTGAAAAACAACCTTTGAACACCCTCCTGTTTGTATGGGATGGGGAAGGGGTAGAACTGCATTTAATTTTTAAAGTGATCTTGGAAATACAGTTAGTAACCTTATTTTGGAAAGAGCTTTGAGTTAGCATATTTAGCTGCTCAAGTGATTGGTAGTTTGTATAGAGACACCTCTGAAGGAAGACCTGACAACATACTTGCAAGAAAAGCAGCACTGACAGTCCTGTAGAGCACAGTTCTACTCTGACACACAAGGGACCATGGTGAGTTGGAATCAGCTTGGCAATACCTGGATATTGTGCAGAAGAAGCCAGATACAGAGAGGCTGAAGTAACTTGGGTGTCCCTAGGGTGGCACAAACAGTTAAGCTATCAACTACTAGTCAAAGTTGGCAGTTTGAACCCATCCAGAGATGCCTTGGAAGACTGATAAGCCAGTATGCTTTCAACAGGTTACAACCTTGAAAAATCCATTCCAGCTTTGCTCTGCTTCTATGGAATTACCATGTGTGGAAGTTACTACACTGCAACTCACAACTATGACTATGCAGAGGCATTTGACTGTGGGGATCACAACAAACTGTGGTTGTCTCTGAGGAGAATGAGAATCCCAAAACACTTGATTCTGCTTATTCAAAACCTATGCTTGGACCAGAAGGCAGTTGTTAGAACAGAACACTGCATGGTTCAAAATTAAGAAGGGTTACACACACCAGGGATATGTCCTATCACCATTTTTTTTCAATCTGTGTGCAGAAAAGATCCTTCGAGAGTCTGGACTTCATGAGCAGGAATGTGGCATCAGGATTAGAGGAAGACTCATCAACAACCTACATTGTGAAGATGATACAACTTTGTTTGCTGAAACTGAGGAATACCTGAAGCACTTGCTGCAGAAGGTCAAGGACTGCAGCCTTAATTAAATATGGATTAAAGCTCAACACCGAAAAGACAAAGATTCTCACCACTGAACCGATTGGCAGCATCATGATGGTGAAGAGATTAAGACTGTTAACAGTTTCAGTTTGCTTGGTTCCACAGTCAACATTTTCGGTACCAGCAACCAAAAAATCAAAAGACTAATTGCATTGGGAAAGTTTGCTGTCACGGACATCTTCAGAGGACTGAAGAGCAACATTGTCAGTCTGGAAACTAAGATGCACATAATTCAGGCCATGGTCTTCACAATTATTTGCTATACTTCAGAAAGCTGGACAATGACTAGGGATGATAGAAAGACAATTGATGTCTTTGAGCTGTGGTTCTGGAGAAGAGTACTGAATATACCATGGACTGCTAGAAGAACAAACAAGTTTGTCCTGGAGAGGGTAAACCAGGCTGCTCCTTGGAGGCAAGTATTCTGAAACTCCATCTGACATACTATGGACACGTTGCAAGGAAGGGCTAGTCTTTGGAGAAGAACATCATGCTTGGAAGGGTGAAGGGACAGCACAAGAGAGGAAGACCTGTGATAAGATGGATTGACTTTGTGACTGGGGTAGTGGGAGTAGACGTGTCAGAGACGATAAGATTGGCTCAGAATAGAGCAGGATTCAGAACTGTTGTATATAGGGTCACTATGAGTTGCAAGTAACTCTACAGCACATAACAACAACAATGACAATAACTCACAATAGCAAGTAACTTTACTGAAATGAGGGTGACTAGAGTCAAGATGTGAATTTTGGTTTAGGCTCATCTATTCACCAAAGTATTTTTTAAATTTACTAGTTATTTCCTTTTGTTGTTCTGTACTGTGGAGTGGGAACTGACCTATAGCTGATCCTTTAGTGAGCTTTCAGAGGCAGTTAATTAATTGCACAGGAGGAGACTGCCCATCTTTCTCCCTCAAATCCGTATTGTTGTTGTTATATGTCATCAAGTCATCTGCAAGTCATAGTGACCATATGCACAATAACTCTGAACCCTATCCTGGGCCAGTTTCTCACTGTCTTTGACACACCTGCCCTAATACCCCAGTCACTGTGTCGATATATCTCACTCAGAGTTTTCATTCACCCTTCCAAGAATGATGTCTTTCTTCAAGGTCTGATCCCTCCTGGCCACATGCCAAAAGTATTTGAGAAAGAGCTTAAAAATCCTTGCCCTCAAGAAACAACTTGGTTTCACCTTCTCCAGGACAGATTTATTTGTTCTCTTGGCAGTTTATGGTATTTTCAATACTCTTCTCCAGCGTCGCATCTCATAAGGCATTGGTTCTTCTGTAATCCTTAATAATTTTCTAGTTCCTTGATGCATGGCAAGTAATTGTGAAGACCGTACCCTGGAACAGGCACACCTTAGTCTCTAGACTGACATTATTGCTCTTTGGAACTCTAGAGAGGTCCTTGACAGTAGACTTTCCCAATCAAATTAATCTTTTGATTTTCTGATGGTTGGTGCCAAGAGCATTGATTGTGGACCTGAGGAAGCTGAAACTGTTAACAACCCCAATCTCTTCTCCATCTATCATGGTGCTAATTGGTCCAGTGGTGAAAATCTTTATATTCTTGATGTTGAGATTCAATCCATAATGAAGACTACAGCTCTTAATTTTCTTCAGAAAACTGCAGGTCTGCCTCAGTTTTTGCAAACAAGATTGTGTCAACTGTATAATACAGGTTATTGAGGTCTCTTCTCCCAATCCTGACTCCACATTCCTCCTCATAAAGTCCAGCCTCTCCAATGATATATTCCACAAACAGATTGAAAAGTTATGGAGACAAGATGCATCCCTGACATACTCCTTTCCTGATTTTGAATCATGCAGTGTTTCGTTGCTCCATTCTGAGAACTTCTTCCTGGTCAAACTATAGGTTTTACGTGAGCACAATCAAGTGTTCTGGTATTTCCATTTTTGACCAGGTTAGCAACAATTGTTGTCATCAACATAGTTGATGCCTTTGCATATTCAATGAAACACAGTTAGACATTCTTCTGGTACTCTCTGACCTTTCTCCAGACCTGTCTGAGAGAAAACCTTCCTGAAGCTGGTATCTAACATTCTCAACTGGAGCCTTCTAAACGTGAAAGAGACCAGCAGTTGTGCTAGGCATCACTAAAGTGACTTGAGGCCTGAGCCATTATATTCAAGGGATGGCTGGAGGAAGGGATAGTGGTGGAAAGTGCTGGGCAAGCTAGGCAGGGGCAGTAAGGGATCCTAGTGAAGTGAGGAGGTAGCAGGGTTGGGCATTGAGACCAAGACACATATGTCACAGGGGAAAGACCAACATCAAATCTTTTGGTCTATTTTGTAATTAGAAAGTATCTTTCATCTGCTCTTTTGGGTAAAACGCTTGTCTGATATTGTTCTAAAGCTGAACATTCAAATTAAGACACAATAGGGAGAAGAATTGGTCATCCACTGCTGAAACAGCAGGCCTTTGAAAACCCTACATACAATAGAGCACATTTAGATAAGACTAGTAGATATGGCACCAGAGGCTGAACCCTTTTACTGGGAAACTTAAGGGAGGAGAAACGATTATAAGCAAACACAATTGATTGAGATGTGGAATGTGAGAAGTACAAATATAAGATAATTGGTCATTGTTAAAGAAATGGAATGCATAAATACTAATATACATCCACACTGGCAAACTTAGATGGATTGGTATGGAACATTTTGAATCAGACAATCATATAATCTACCACACCAGAGATTAAAAAGTGAGGAAAAACAAGGTTGCATTCATAGTTAAAAAGACTATTTATAGAACCATCTTGAAATTTAATGTTTCAAGTGAAAGGATAATATTCATATGCATTTCGTATTGATTTTGTATATAGTGGAGTCCAAACTGATCCACAGCTGACCCTCTGGTGAGTCTTCAGAGGTAGTAAATTTCACAAGAGGAGATGCCCATGATTCTCCCAAGGAGCATCTGGTGGATCCAAACATGTGCCTCTCTACATTTTCCATTAGTGAGGTTTTTTATGTATTTTTCTTTTTTCATCTGGTTCATCTCATTTGATACAATGCTTCCCCCTCCCCTCCCGTAAATGCACTTTATTACACAGATCTGGGAGACAGCTAGTCACCTTTAAGACTGCCTCTCTTGATACAATGTTTTAAAAATTCACTCATATTGTGACTTTTAACCTGGATTATAAAATCATTGTTTTGTACAATTCAGTAGTGCTCCATTATGATTATATACTGTATTTGGTTTATTCATACATCTGTTGATGGATATTTTGGTTCTTTCCATCCTTTTCCTAATGTGGTTGTTATTACTGTAAATGCTATTAAACAAGTATGTGTTTAAGTAACTATTTAAAATTCTTTGGGTATCTTTTAATACAACTATCACTGAAATTTGCACACCAACAACCAGAGCAAAAGAAAAAGAAATGTTTTCTACCAACTTTTGCAGTTAGAAATTGATGGAAGATGCAACCAAGATGCATTAATAATAAAGGAAGACTGGAATGCAAAACTTGGGAACCGTAGAGAAGGATCAGTAGTCAGAAAAAATGGACTTGGTGACAGAAATAATCCTAGGAATAGAATGATAGAATTCTGCACAACCAATGATAAATTATTTGCAAATACCTTTTATCAGAAACATTAATACAGGTTATACATGGATTTTTCCTTGATAGTATGCACAGAAATCCAGAAACAGATTATATTTGTAGAAGGAATAATTGGAGAAGTTCAATACCATCAGTGAAAACTAGGCCAGGTGCTGATTGTGGAACAGACCATCAACTACCATCATAAGCAAGTTCAAATTAAAGCCAAAGAAGATCAAATCAAATGCACAGGAATAAAATGTCATCTTCAGTGTATCCCACCTGAATTTTAAAACTATCTCAGGAACAGGTTTGAAGCCTTGAATACTAATGAATGAAGACCAGATGAGCTGTGGGAGGGCAAAAGGTCATTATGAAGATAGAGGAAGAAGAAAAGACCAAGATGGAAGTCAGATGAGACTCTGAATATAGCATTACAATGCTGAGAAGCAAAAGCAAAAGGAGTAATCAAGAAGTTAAGGAGCTGAACAAAAAAATTCAAAGAATAGCTTGAAAAGACAAAACAAAGTATTATAAATATATGTGCAAGGAGCTGGAATTGGAAAATCAAAGTCTGAACTTGCTCAGCATGTCTTAAGCTAAAAGAACTAAAGAACAAATTCAAGCTGCAAGTTTCAATATTTAAGGATACTGTAGACAGAATATTGGATGATCTAGGAAGCATTAAAAGAAGTATGTAGAGTCATTGTATCAAAAAGAATTTGTTAACCCAGAAGAACTTAATGAAACAACATATGAACAAGATGTAATGACGTTGAAGGAGGAAGTGCAGGCTGCTCTGAAGGACTTGAAATGAAAGAAGGCTCCAATTTGATGGAACACCAATTTCAACAAACAGATGCTGCCCTGAATGTGCTCACCAGGTTGTACCAAGAAATCTGGAGGACAAACTATCTGGCCAACTTACTCGAAGAGATCCATATTTATTCTCATTCAAAAAAAAGAAGACTTGACAGGGTGTGGAGATTATTGAACAATTATCACTAATATCACATGTAAACAAAAATCCTGCTGAAGACTTTTTTAAAAAATTACTAGAACAGAGAACTACCAGAAGTACAAACTGGGTTTAGAAGAGGTGGTGGCACTAGAGACATTATTGCCAGTGTCAGAGGGATCTTGGCAGAAAGCAGAGTACTAGAAGAATGGCTTTCATTGATTTATTGTTTCATTGATTATGCAAAGACATTTGCTCACGGGTCATAACAAATTGTGGCTAACCTTCAGGAGAATAGGAATCCCAGAACACTTGATTGTGTTTACTTGGAACCTATATTCAGACAAGAAAGCAGTCCTTAGAACAAAGCAAGGAAACTTTGTATAGTTCAAAAGCAGGAAAGGAGTGTGTTAAGGCTGAGTCCAATCTCCTTACCTTTAGAGTCTATATGCAGAACAAATAATTTGGGAAGCAGGACTTTATGAAAAGGAAAGTGACAACATGACTGGAGGAAGACATCATCAACAACCTATGTAATGCACAAGACACAACTTTGGTTGCTGAAACTGGGGAGGACTTCAAGCATTTGCTATAGAAGCTCAAGGACTATAGTCTTCAATATGAAATGAAGCTTAACATCAAGAAAACAAAGATTCTCACCACTGGGCTAACTGACAGCACTATAATAGATGGACAAGAGATTGTTGTTGTTAATAATTACATCATGCTCAGCTTCACAATCAATGCTCTTGGTACCAGCAGTCAGTAAATCAAAAGATGAATTGCACTGGGAAAATCTTCTGTCAAAGATTTCTCCAGAGTACTGAGAAGCAGTGATGTCAGTCTAGAAATTGAGGTGCACCTGTTCCAGGACATGGTCTTTGCAATTATTTGCTATTCATCAGAGAGCTGGACAATGATCAAGGATGGCAGAAGAAGAATTGATGCTTTTCAGTTTGTGGTGCTAGAGTTACATCTTGAACATAGGATGGACCACCAAGAAAACAAATAATTTTGTCTTAGAGAGGGTGAAATCTAGTTTCCACTTGGAGGCTAGAATTTTGAAACTCCACATCACATATTTTGGGCACCTGGCCAGGAGGGACTCATCCTTGGAGAAGAATCATGCTTGATAGGGTGGAGGGATAGCACAGGAGAGGAAGACCCTGGATGAGATGGCTGGATATAGTAAGTGGTATAATGGAGGTAAGTGTGTTGGAGTCAGTTAGACTGGCTCAGGATAGGGTAGGCTCCAGAGTTGTTGTATCTGGAGTGCTATGAGTTGCAGGTGGCCTGATAATACATAACAGCAACAACAACAACAACAACATTTAGAAGCAGAATTATTGAGGCATTTGATATGTCTAGTGGCATCATATATAACTTACCTAACTGCTAAATGAAAGGTGGACAATTTGAATGTACCAGTCTTTCTTGAAGAGGAAAATGATCAGTCTCCTCCTATACAAGTGTATGGCCTTGGAAAGTGAAGGGAAGGCCATTGTGAGTTGATACTGGCTCAATGACATTGGGCTCATAAAAAGTTTAGGTTTCATTTTCCCTTTCAGGTTAGTGAGTGATACACCTCACCCACTTCCAACTCCAGCAAACGGGGAGGCCCTGCCATGCGTCCACCATTTTGACTCATTTCCCTTTCAACTTAGTGAGTAATACAACTCCTTCCCAACTCCAGTGAAAAGGAGAGGCCCTCCAGAGTCACAAGCCCATCTCCGTTGGACAGAGCAACATCCAACCTCCCCTCTGCTGTGTGCCTGTCATTTTGCCCTTCTCCCTTTCAGATTAGGATTTCTTAAAGTCAAATGGAAGAGGTCAGGTGGAGCCATTCTGCTTTGGAAAGACAATAAGGGAACCCCAATATACAGGTCCTTCAGAAAACCATACCCTGTGACGTTACCTAGTTACAAAAAGCTAACATACACTAACAAAAGACTCACATGATGTCAAGAAAGCAGCAGTCTGCCTCAGTCATCCTGAAAAAACAAATTAACCCTTCTCCTTTAAAATCAGATACAATAACTACTCAAAATAGAGAAAACCATAAGAAATACATTGATGTGGAGTTACTGGAACAGCTACAGAATAAGATACAAACGGTGGAAGCCATTAAGAGAGCAAATACCCCAGAGACAATGATCCACAAGAAATAGATTTCTGAGGAGTAACTTGAAAAGATATGGAAGAAAAATGAAAATGATGTAAAAAAGAATTGATAGTGTAGATAAAGAGGTACAAGAACTTAACAAATCGTCACAAGAAAGAGAGAGTGCAGCCAACACAATACTGGAAATAACAGAAAAACATGAAGATGCAATTCAGAATATTAAGACCAACATGACACAAGTTTCCAATTCAGTTGTGGGCAAAAATGTAGAACTGAAGAAATGGAACAGAGAGTCAGTAAGCTGGAAAAGAAGAGCTTCGCTGGAAACATACTAGGAGAAAAATCAGAGATGAGATGTAAAGAAAATGAAGAAACATTAGAATCATGTGGGATGACATCAAAAGGAAAAACTCTCGGGTTAAAAGATAAGGACAGAATACTAAAATTAACACAAGTGAACAGAGTCACCTACAAAGGAAAATACAATAAGATTGAGTTCTGATTTCTCAGTAGAAACCATACAAGCTAGAAAACAATGGGATAGCACATGCAGAAAGTTGAAAGAAAACAATTGCCAGCCAAAGACTCTATAGTCAGCAAAGCGCTCCATAAAATATGAAAGAGAAATTAGATCCTTTGTAGGAAAGAAGGAACTTCAGGACTATGTGAAAACAAGACCAAAACCACAAGAAATTTTAAATGCAGTGCTTTACAGGGAGACACCAAAGCAAAGTGGATGGTAACCAGCAAATGGTAACTAGAAGCAATAGAAAAAGAAACACAGCAAAATGGCAATGGTAAAACCTGGCCTGGTAATAATCACACTTAATGTAAATAGTTTAAATGAACAAATCAAGAGAAGAAGAGTAGTAGAATGGATAAAAAAACCCACAAAGCCCCTCAATATATTGTTTACAAGAGATTCATCTAAAAAAGGAAGAGAAAGACAAACTCAAAATCAAAGGCTGGGGGAAAAAAAGTAACAAGCAAATGGCAATCACAAAAAAGCAGGAGTGACAATACTAATATCTGATAAAATAGACTTCAGAATGAAAACTTACATAAAAGATAAGGAAAGGCATTACATACTAATTAAAGACACATAGATTAAGAAGACATAACCTTGGTCAACATTTATCCACCAAATTATAGACCTATAAAATACATAAAACAACAGTTAATAGAATTGAAGAAAGAAATAACACCACAATAGTGGTAAAAAACTTCAACATACCACTATCACCAAGTATAGGTCAACTCAAAAGAAACTTAGCAAAGATGCAGATCTAAACTATCTAATTAGCCAACTTGATCTTACAGATGTAGTCAGGGTATTGACTAATACTAAAACCCAATTCACTTTCTTCTCAAGTGCACATGCCACATTCTCCAGAATTGAGCATATATTAGGACACAAAGCAAGCCTCAACAAATTAAAAAACACTGATATAATACAAAGTATCTTCTCAGACCACAATGTTATAAAACTAAAAATTAACCACAGGAGGGTAAAGCTTACAAAACCACACCTGTGGAAGCTAAATAACTCTCTGCTAGAATATGCTTGGGTTATAAAAGATATTAAAAAAAGAAATAAAAAGTTCCCTAAACAAATGAAAATGAAAATTCAACATACAAAAACCTCTGGGACACAGATAAGACAGGGGTCAGTTCGTAGCAAAGGAATTCACATAAAAAAGAGAGAAAGAGAAAAAAAATCAATAATCTAACTCAATACCTCATCAACTAAAAAGAGAAAAGCAATCTAATCCTACAGCTTCAAGAAGAAAGGAAATTATAAGCATAAGAGCTGAAATCAATGAGATGGAAAACAAAAAAAAAAAATTGAAACTATCATTAAGACCAGGAGATGCTTTTTTGAAAGGGAAAATCAACACTCTTGACACCAGTAACCATGAAATTAAAAGATGTATTATGATGGGAAAGTCTGTGGTTAGAGACCTCTCTAAGGTACTCAAGAGCAACGATGTCAGTCTGGAGACTAAGGGGTGCCTGATATAGGCTACGGTCTTTGCAATCACTTGCTATGCATCAGAGAGCTGGACAATGACTAGGAATGATAGAAGGAGAATTGATGCCTTTGAGGTGTGGTGGTGAAGAGTATTGAATATACCATGGACTGCTAAAAGAATGAACAGGTTTGTCTTGGATAGGGTGAAGCTGGGATGCTCCTTGGAGGCAAGGATTCTGAAGCTTTGTCTGACATACTTTGGACATGCTGCAAGGAGGGACCAGTCCTTGAAGAGGGACAACATGCTTGGGAGGGTGGAGAGACAGCACAGGAGAGGAAGACCCTCAATGAGATGTATTGATTCAATGACTGGGATTATGGGGGCAGTTTTGTTGGAGACAATGAGATTGGCACAGGATAGGGCAGTGTTTAGGGCTGTTGTACATAGGGTCACTATGAATTGCAGACTACTTGAAGGCAGATAACAATAACAACAACAATTAAATTGACAAATCACTGGCAAACAATAAAATAAAAAAGAGAAGCACAGGTAATTCAATTAAGAAATGATAGAGGTGACATCATGCCCTACACAGATTGACCCAGAGAGAAGTAGACCGCTTGAACAAACCCATAGCCAAAGAAGAAATTGAACAGGTCATAAAAAGTCTTCTCTAAAAGAAAATTCCTGGATCAGATGGCTTTACAGCTGAATTCTACCAAATACCAAATATCTATCATCAATTTTACTTAAGTTATCTAAAAAAAATAGGAAAAAGAAGAAACAATCTCGGAGACATTCTGTGAAGCAAGCATAACCCTAATATTGAAACCTGGCAAAGACATTACGAAGAAAGAAAACTATAGACCAGTATATCTCATGAATATAGATGCAAAAATCCTTAACAAAATCCTAGCCAATAGAATCCAAAAGCACATTAAAAAAATAATTCATTATGACCAAGTGGGATTCTTAACACATATGCAAAGATGGTTCAACATAAGAAAAATGATCTTTGTAATTCACCACATTAATGAAGCACATTAATAAAATCAATAATAAGAACCGTATGAAGGAATGCTCAAAATCACTCACAATAAGAGAGATGTAAATAAAAACCACAGTGAGATACCATCTCACTCCAGTAGCAGTGCCGAAGCTGAACAGGACAGCAAGTAATAAATGTTGGAGAGGATATGGAGAGATAGGAACTCTTATACACTGTTAGTGGGATTGTAAAATGGTGCGACCATTCTGAAAGGCATTTTTGTGTTTCCTTAGAAAGCTGAACATAGATATCCCATATGACCAAGCTATACTACTGCTTAGACTATACCCTGAGAGAATGAGAACTGAGACACAAACGGAGACTTGTACACCGATGTTCCTAGTAGCCCAGATGTCCACCTACAATAGAATGGATAGAAAAATTATGGTACATTCTCACAACGGAATAGTAGGCAGCATACAGGAGGAATAATTTTGTAAATCACTACCTAACTTTGGAGGGAATTATGCATTATGCTGCATTAACTAATTCAATCCCATAACGACAAATCCTGTATAAAACCATTACTGTAGAAAGTGTATGATGATCCAAGGGAGAGGGGGTGGGGGAGCAGAGGCTTCTGGAGAGGCAGGTGGGGGAGCGTGATTAATCATAGGGTGGCACAATTTGATGAGTGGAGGAGGAGGGTGAAGGAAATTGGAAATATACTGTGTGAAAAACAATGTGTATGAACTTTGTAAATAAACCAGTATTTAAAAAAGAAAAAATAAGTTTAGATGTTTTGCTTTTTAAGAAACTCTCCTACTTTTTTTTGCATTGAACTGTATGAGGAGGAATGTGGCATCAGGATTGGAGGAAGATTCATTAGCAGCCTGTGTTATGCAGATGATACAACCCTGCTTGATGAAACTGAGGAGGACCTGAAGCGCTTGTTGCAGAAGATTAGGGACTGCAGCCTTCAATAAGGATTGAAACTCAACATAAAAAAAACAAAGATTCTCACCACTGAGCCAATTGGCAAACTTTTGATTGATGGTGAAGAGATTGAGATTGTCAGCAGCTTCAGTTTGCTTGGCTCTACAATCAACACTCTTGGTAACAGCAGCTAAGAAATCAAGAGGAAAATTGCATTGTGAAAGTCTGTTGTCCTGAGTATTGAAAAGCAACAATTTCAGTCTGGAGACTAAGGTGCGCCTGATACAGGCCATAGTCTTTGCAATTACCAGACAAGATAGCTGGACAACGACTAGGGATGGTAGAAGGAGAACTGATGTCTTTGAGCTGTGGTGCTGAAGAAGAGTTTTGAATATACCATGGTCTGCCAGGAGAACAAACAGGTTCATCCTAGAGATGATGAAGCTAGCCTGCTACTTGGAGGCAAGGATTCTGAACCTTTGTCTGACATACTTTAGGCATGTTGCAAGGAGGGATTGGTTCTTGGAGAAACACATCATACTTGGAAGAGTGGAGGAATGGAGAAGGAGAGGGAGTCCATCACGAGATGGAATGATACAGTGACTGGGGTAAAGAGGGTAGGTGTGTCAGAGATAATAAAGTTGGTACAAGATAGAGAAGGTTTCAGGACTGTTGTACATAGGATTGCTATGAGTTGCAAGTGACTTGATAGCACATAACAACAACAACAACTAGAACTATTTATTGTTGTGGGGTTTTGTTTGTTTATTTTGTTTTTATTGATTTGCTTACAAAGTTTGCCTTTCACAGTATTTTTCATTCATAATCTGTTTCATACAATAATTCTCGTGAGTCATGTTTCATAAAATTAATCACCTTGGACCTTGCCAAGCATTACCCTTTCTTTTCACCTGGCTCCTTCCCCTTTTCTTGACCCCCTTCCTCCACTCACAATACTGTGTAACCCTGGTTTCACTCCTATCTATCCTCACCCCTCTGCTTTTACCCCTCAGCCTTCCTTGAGTTCCCATACATGTTTTAATAGTTATCTTTCTGTTTTTATAATAATGGTCTTATGTAGTATTTGTCCTTACGAGACTGTGTTAGTGCACTCAGCATAATGTTCTTCAGCCTCTCCCATGTTACACAGTTGTTGTTGTTTACCATTGAGTCAGACCAACCCATAGCTGACTCTCCAGTGGGTTTTCAGAGGCAGTTGATTATACGAGAGGAGATTGCCCAACCTTCTCTCTGGAACAGCTAGTGGCCTCAAACCTTATGCCTTTGGGATTGCAGTGCAGCTTCTTGCCACTAGGCCACTCAGAAGTTTTAAAAATCTTTGCTACTGAGTGCTACCTAGTATTCCATTGTGTGAATGTACTGCAATTTCTCAATCCATACTGTTGTGGATGGACATTTGGGTTGTTTCCATGTTCTTGTGATTGTGAATATCGCTGCTATGAACATTGGTTAACAAATCTCCATTTGTGTCTCAGTTCTGATTTTCCTGAGGTATATTCCTAATAGTTGAGCTCTGATGGCCTAGTGACAAGAAGCTGTGCTGCAATCCCTAAGGCACAAGGTCTGAGGCCACCAGCTACGCCATGGAAGAAAGATGGACTATCTCCTCCTGTACTGTTAACAGGCTCTGAAAACCTGCAGGAGTGTCAGCTATGGGTCGGTTCCGACTCTAAGGTACACAACAACAAAGAATACCTGGTACTGGAATAGTTCCCATGTGGAGTTTCTATGTTCAACTTTTTGAGGAAACTCTGCCATACTTTAATTTTCAAAAATCTAGGCTCTTAAAGTGACATGAAAGATATAATGGAAAATAGTCTTGTGCACCTTAGGCAATATGATGGATTTGGATGAAAACAAATAGTATGAGAACATATCTCTCCCTCACTTCTTTCCACTAGAGACACACCTTACATCATAGAAAGTTATGTGTCACTAACTCTTGAGGTTCCAATCCACCCATGTCCTTACAGGAGAAAGATGAATAATCTCCAAAAATTCCAGGAGGGACGACTCTGAGATGTAGAGACTGGACAGCAATGAGTTTGAGGTTTTTGGAGAATGGATTGGGAAGAAAGAGGAAATGTAAAAGAAAGATTCATTGCAGATGTGCTAGATCGGCATGTGAATCCTAGAGGACCCCAAGCAGAGGTGTGCCATTTGCACTCAGTGATCACCAGCATCTTCAGTTACCAGCCTGCAGGATCCATGTGTGTCCTGACAGTGGAAGAACATGGTCATATTTCCAACTGGCTTTTGGTGAGAAGTTTATTTTGACATTAGTATTTTTTCAGGCCTCTATCAACTTAGTCATAATATAAAATTCCTGCTTCCACTTTCCCTTTATGGGGAATGGAAACTCTACAGAGGGTGCTGGTGGAGGAAGGAAGAGTACTTCTTTTGAGCTGGATTAGTTTAAGAATCTAAAGTTCTAATTCAGCCTGTAAAGTCACCCTCCTCTCTCTCTTTCTCTCCAGGTCATCTGTGGGGGCCAATGAAGGAGGGAGGTAGTTTATCCAAGTGCTATCTAGAGAGTGTGTTTCCCCTTACACCAGAGCAGATAGCTGCCTGCCATGCCCAGTCTCTGTGTCCTCACAGGGCCAGCCGAGATTTACCTGCTTATAATCTAGCTTTTTGGCACAAGTGCATCAATGTTTTACGTGCTTAAAATTCCATCTGTGCGAGTTAAGACATGAAGTCTATGTCAATTGCAGCTCCAAGCAGCCCTCTAGGACTTAGGCCCAGAAGAATGAATGACTTCTTCCACCACCTCAGACACCTGAGCACATAGCCTGGACTTGTCATTGAAATACGAAGATGGTCTCAGGCAGAGAGTTCTAAGACTGACAGGGAGAGACAGGAGGAGCCCTGCTGCCTCTAAAAAGACAAGCTATTTGAGGAAGGTGGAGCAGGCTTGCCTTTCAACAGTGACCTAAATTTTGTAAATAAACTAGTATAACTTAAAAATGTTATTCTTCTAAGCTCCTAATAAAACCAAACCAAAACAATATACTTTAGCTTACCCTATCTTAGCAAATGGTGACTAAAATAAATCTTATTGAAAAACAAGAGAAAGAATAGAATGAATTAGGGCAGAGATATGCTTCTCCAGTTGTGAGTTGAGGTCCGAGAATCCAGAGCAACCAGTTAGCAGGTGGCAGTGATGTATGGTGGCCTGTAGCTGTGCCATCCACATGTGGCTCCATGGCAGTTTAGAACATTGTCAGTCAAGAGCTTTACCTCACACTCTGGCTCTTCCTTAGCTGAGAGGGCCACCTCATCCAAGAGCATACATTTCCTAGGAAAACCTGCATCCAGTGACCATAACCAGAAACCAAACATACTGCCTTCATGTCAAGCCTCACCCTCCATTAGGCTCTTGAGACATTAGTCTATCTAGCTTTCTCCTAGAGAGCAGCTGGTGGATTAGAATCATCCACCTTGAAGGTAGCAGCCCAACACTTAATGTACTACAGCCACCAGGGTTTATCAATGACAACCAAGGCAGGGTTTATAGTGCTGTTTCAATCCAACACAGGATGGCTCTGATGGGCCATTTCAGCTCCAGAGCCTGTCCCTGAGATATGCATTATAACTCGACTTCTCTTAGTGCACTCTTTGACAAACCCTGGTGTATGAAGGTCTGCCTCAGAGTCTGTTTTTTAGAGAATCTCAGCTCTGACAGTGATTCTCAGAGTGAGTTGAGTAACACTGATAAGATCGTGGTCTGGAACTATACCTCATGGTACTCTTCATAAGGATCTTGTCACTAATTGTCGATAGAATACAGGTAGGCCCTCCCATGTGGTGGCAGTCTAGATTTGAGAACTTTTACCTTGCCAAGTTGGAGTGATAGGTCAGTAGAAAGAAATGCATTGGATGATATATTAGAAGTAAGAAAAAGAGGAGATTGGATGGTGACCACTACACTTTACTAAAGTTTTAGATGAAGATGAGAAAAGGCAAGGAATGTAAGTCAGAAGGTGTCTTTAGTATTGTATAGAGGTTTCATTTTGTGCAGCAGGAAGATGGGCAAACCCTGTAGGTCCACTCTGTAATCAATTGTCATGGGTAGGTATTGTTCCATTGAGCACAGTATAGCATAAGTGCAGAGAAATTTAACAAAACAATCAGGCAACTCATTTGTCAGCATGGGGGAGTTCCGGTGGCATAGTCTATAAAGAGCTGCACCGCCAGCCCGATGAATTGATCCATGGTGGACAGACTTCAGTAGAGTTCCACATAGAGACTGACCAGAAAGAAAGGCCTGGTGACCTACGTCTGAAGATGAGCCAGTGAAAATCCTATGGATCAGCACACATTGTTCAGTCTTGGAAGATGAGCTGTCTCCTTTGGAGACCCTGTAGTTCAGTTTTACTAAAGGTACTGAGTGAGTCAGACAAATTTATGATAGCAACTGGCCACTCGATGATGGCAATGAGTATGGAAAAAAAAATCAGTAATAGCAGCAGTAAATGTTGCTTTTAACAACACCTTTAGTACACTGGTCCTAAAATATATACTGTTATTTCCATCATTTAGGGAGCTCTGGTGGACTCATGGGTAAGGAGTTGTACTGCCAACCCAAAGGCAGGTGCTTTGAATCTACAAGCTTCTATGAAGGAGAAAGATGAACAATCTCCTGAACAGTCAGCTAATAGTGGGCTCTGACTTAATAACAATGAGTGTGAGTTTTATAGTACTTCCAACGTAAACCTTGTGTAGAGGGTATTTCTCAGGAGGCAAGGTGGGCAGTGTGTCCTGTGTTTCCTTGCTAGCTGGTTTAGAGTTTGAACCTGTTACTCAGGAGTCTGCAGGGACAAGTCTGGGAGTTAAAATTAGATGAGCCATCTTGTCGAATTAGGAGCTCAGCATCTTCTCTCATAATTTTTCTTTTTTTGTTCATAAAAATTTCTCTAAGACCTTATTTGTTAATTAATTCTCCAAGTCACCAGTTCATAATTCTTAATATATTAAAGTGCAAGTTAGCTGAGAATAGTGTTGCATTCAATGGTATCACTATTTGTCAACTTAATTCAGCTGGATACATGCCAAAGATGTGTACCTGCCAAGAACCCACAGTGTCTGTTCTTCCTGCAGTTATGCTTCTACTCTCTGTTCTGATAATTGCTCATGATGCAAATCAAGCTAGAAAAAAGTATTACTCTAATGAACTGTGGTTGTGTGTGCTAATTTGAATATTAGCTAGGGCCTTGCACAAATGATAAGAGGAGAGGAATTTATTGCTATGCAAGGAAGTTTTCTCCCTCCCTGCCCCACTGGCAACTGAAGGTCATGTTGATTGTGGAAGGCTGTTTGGGGGGTCTTGGAAGACATTTCACTACCAGGGATCGGAGCTTGAGGAGATTCTACAAATGACTGCTCCTTTAGACACTGTCAGGGGGCTCTCGTCTTTTTCCTAATTTATGAGATTCAGAGAAACAGACACCATTTCTCTTTAGCAAGAATTTTCTGTCCATTAAAGTGAGGCTGCATTCTTTGCCTTTCAGGTTGAGGAAGGAGGCTTTAGGTAGCCAGCCCCAGATGAAAGAGAAAATCTAGGAAGAGCTAGGAACTTTTTCCACTTTGCCCTCGTTCTTGGCACCTCCCTCATCTCTTGCTGATCCTGCTAGCTAAGCTGGAAATCATCTTCCTGAAGTGCTGATAATAAGGGGTGGAAGGTGGGGAAGTGAGGGAGTTGGACATGGGAGGGGGCTGAAAGGAGGGGGTAAAAAGGCAGAGTTTTTGATGTGATCAACTGATGGTACAAAGAGCACTCAGATATTTAGATTTAGAAATTGCAGATGAATTATTAATGATAAATCTGGCCAAATCCCAGATTTGCCTTTCCTCCCTCTCCCCTACCCTCAATTAAACTGGGTCATGAAGAGTTTCATGTCTTTGTTATTACTGTGCCAACTCAGAAGTAAAATGATTGGCTGAGACTTAGGGCTTAACAATTGAGGTTAAATAGAAGCAGCTGGCCATGTTTTAATAAAAAGTCACAATTAATTCCTTGATGGCTGAAGTCTGATTTAAAAACCAACCCACCAACCCACCCATTCACCAACCCACCCACCCATTTATTTGTGCAATTGTTGGCCTTTCGATGGTATTCTCTCTACTGTCATGTTGGTTTTACTTATAATGCTGGCAAAATCCTCCAAGTCTGTATAATTCGTAGATTTCACTCTATTTTATGAAAAATGAACACATAGATGCACATCAATTTGTTAGTGCAATGTTTAAGTATCTATTTCCCAGTAAATTAATTATTCTTAAATGAAAACAAAATGACTTAAACCGATTAATTCCCATTAGTAGCAGGTTGTTCTGCAAGTTATATTTATTTGCTGACACAGGGGCCATCTTGTGGACAACAGTGGTATTTGGACTTTTGGGAAAAAAAGTTTTATTTGGAAATTTAGAATGTAGAACAAGGCATATGCGTCTAAGGGGGTGGTGGGTGGAACCAACACCTGATCTATTACCTGAAAAATGACAAAAGTCTCTCATCTGCTTTTTTGGGACAAAATGCTTGTCTGTCAAATATTGGTCTAGACTCAAACATCCAATTTAAGACAGACTAGGGAGAAGAATTGGCCATTCACTTCTGAAATAACAAGTCTCAGAAAATCCTATGTACAACAGAGCACACTTAGAGTAGGTTAGCAGATATGACACCCAAGGCAAAGCCTTCTTTTTGGGAATCAGAAAGTAGGATGAATATTTTCAAACAGACACTGCGGATTGGAACATGGAATGTGAGAAGAATGAATGTAGGAAAATTGGAGATTGTTAGGGAAGAAATGGAAAACATAAATATTGACATACTAGGCATTGGCTATTGAGCTCTGGTGGCCTAGTGGTAAAAGTCTTCTGGGAAATACCCAAGGCAGGCAGTTTGAATCCACCAGCTGCTCCATGGGAGAAGGATGGGAAATCTCCTACTATGCTTCTGAAAACGCACTGAAAAGTCAGCTATTGTTCGGTTCTGACTAGATGATAGTCAACAAGAGGCTTGGTGAAATGAGTTGGCATATGACATTTTGAATCAGATAGTCATATATGCTGGAAATGAAAAGGTAAGGAAAATGGGGCTACATTCATAGTTAAAAAGACTATTTCTAGATCCATCTTGAAATACAGTGTTGTGAGCGACAGGATAAAATCCATACACGTACAAGGAAGACCTATTAATACCATCGCAATTCAAATATATGCACCAACAACCAGGGTCAAAGAGGAGGGAATTCTATCAACTTTTTGCACTTGGAAATCGATCAGTCATGCAACCAAGATACTTTGATAGTAATAGGTGGCTGGAATGCAAAAGTTGGTGACAGGGAAGAAGGATCAGCAGTTGGAAAGCATGGACTTGCTAACAGAAATGAGGTGTTTACTTGTGTTTTATTGACTATGCAAAGATGTTTGATTGTGTGAATCTTAAAAAATATGACTAACATTGGGAAGACTTTTCATAGGAATGAGAAAGAATCAGGTGCTCATTGTGGAACAGGGCGTTAAATATTCATATGCAAGTTCAGACTGAAGGTAATGACAATAAAATAAAATTCACAATAACCAAACTTTGACCTCAAGCCTATCCCACCAGAATTTAAAGACCATGTTAGGAACACGTTTAAGGACTTGAACACTAATAAACAAAGACCAGATTAGCTCTTCAAGAAGCATGCAAACCAGACACACCCCTGCAGCTCTGACCCACGACCCCCATCTTCAGGCA
>NW_006399988.1:3252014-3252508 GCF_000299155.1 Elephantulus edwardii
CCTCACTCCATATACAAAAACCAACTCAAGGTGGATCATGGACCTAGGACTAAAACCAAGGACTGTAAACTTCATTCAGGAAAAGCTTGGAAAAAACTTTAGTAGTCCTAATACACAACATAAAGAGTCTTCCCAGTATTCTGAAAAATTTACAACCAGGAGAAGATAAAATAGGTGAATGGGACCTTCTAAGAATGAAATCCCTATGCACATCCAGAAACTTCTCTAACAGTGTAAAAAGGGAAGCCACAGACTGGGAAAAAGTTTTTGGTAATGACATGTCAGGCAAGGGACGTATATCTAGAATTTATAAAATACTCGAGCACCACAACAAGATAAAGGAGAACAATCTAATTGAAAAATGGGCACAGGATATAAACAGACACTTCACCAAGGAAGACATTCAGATGGCCAACAAACACATGAAGAAATGTTAAAAATCCCTAGCCCTGAGAGAGATGCAAATCAAGTCAACCATGAGATATCATCTCACT
>NW_006399988.1:3253655-3257936 GCF_000299155.1 Elephantulus edwardii
TTGGTGGAAAAATACAAACTCTTCCTGTTTTAGCCACTAGAGCTAGGTTTTCTATTATTTTTAGTAATAAATAGTCCTACATGATCATTAAAAAAAAAAAAAAGAAGCATGCAAACCAGCTCCACAGGAAGCGGTCCATGTGCAACATCATATAATAAGGCATGCCAACCAATCTCAGAAGTCTTTGCAATGAACTCTATCTTAAATATTATTTCTGTACACAGTTGATCTCCATAGTTCCCATCATACCTGTCCAAGTTCGTGTTGTTGGGCCAACCATTAAGCTGAATTGACCCATAGCTGACCTTCCAGTGGACTTCCAAAAACACTAAGTTGCACAAGAGGAGATTGCTCACCTTTCTCCTGTTGAGCAATTGGTGGATTCAAGCTATGTGCCTTTAAGTTGAGAGTGCAATTCTTTACCACTAAGGCACCAGAACTCCCTCTTCCAAAGATTATAATGAATAAAGAATATAAAGAGTGAGACCCCTTTCCTGGCAACTGTTTTTTTTTAGAAGGCAGAGGGTCCTTGTCTATTTCTATTCTAAGACACCTTTACCACTCATGAGCTGCCTCAGATCAATGAATAACTCTTTGTTTATGTTGAACTGTTGAAATTCTTTTGGTCATTCTATATCAGTAGACAACAAGATCCTCAATAAGAACAATTCTTAATCAGTGACAGATTCAGAGGAGTATATAGGATAAGGATATTGATGATATGTCTTATCAATCTGGTTTGTTATCAGGATAAAGTAGAAAGATGTTTGCTTCTGTTTTATTTGCCTGTCTGGATTAAGTTGTGGTTAACACTGTAAATACTGGAAATTCCAGAATAGCTAATTGTGCTCATCTGGAACCTGTATTTAGAACAAAAGAGTCTAGTCTTTGACTAGAACAAGGGAACACTGCATGTTTTAAAATCAGGGAAGGTGTGTCCCCAGGTTATATTCTTTCATCATACCTATTTAATCTGTATGATGAACAAAGACTCAGAATCTGGACTGTATGAAAAAGATTTTGGCATCAGGATTGGAGGAAGACTCCTCAGTAGCCTGCCATATGCATAAAACAACCTTGTTTGCAGGGAAAAAAGGGAGACTTTAAGCATTACTGAAACAAACTATAGCCTTCAAGATGGATTATATCTTAGCATAATCTTCACAATAGCAAGGATCTTCACAATAAACATTGTAGTAAAGGAGAATAGACAGGCTGAAAGTGTCAATTATTTACTTTTACTTGGATCCACAATGAACAAGCACAGAAGCAACATTCAAAAAAATCAGATTAGTGCATCAGTGGAGAAACTGTTCCCCAGAGCAAGCACTTTCAGGTGTGGTAGAGAGAGTGACTGAAATTCCCTCGGGTAAAGATCCCTCCATTTGGGGATCCCTGCTGCTTTAGGGCCATCACAGTGACCAAACATGAAAGTTTGGGACAGAGAGATAAAAGCATTAGAAAGAATCACTTTCTCAGCTGGTACACTGAGCTGCAAGAAAGAGTGCTGACTTGAAACACTTCTAGGCACAAACTGCTTAAGTTGGAATCCCTGATCTTGTGTCGTGCCAGACACAAAGGAAAACATTAGCCTTCAGAAAAGAAGACACCATCAGGTTAGATACTTTTTACCAGAGCCAGCACTTTGAGATGCAGGGCATAGAAGGAACTGAAACCCTCCTGGGGAAAAGCCCTTCCATTTTGGGATAGCTGCTGCTCAGAGGCCATCCCAGGTACCAAACAGGACAATAGAACTTAGGACAGTAAGCTACAAGCAGGAGAAAGATTCAGTTTCTCAGCTGGCATGCTGAGCTGCATGAAAAAAAGCTGTCTTTTTTTTTAAAAGTTAAATTTATTTAGAAAATGGTTTTCCAGATTGTTACAAACATTGTGTTAGATATGAACAGTTAAAATAAATTTTACCTTACAGCATAGAAGTTTATTTCTGTAATTATCATGGATTTTCTTGAAAGTAAATGAGCATGAAATTGTTGTATTTAACATAAACTATGACCAAAACAAAATAATCTGGTTAAAAGAAAAATAGGAAAGCTAGCTTGACTTGGTATTGGAAAGTTTCCATCTGTATTTGTCAGTCCACTCTTGTACTGCCGTAGTTTACCTTTTGTTCCTGACACACTGTGGCTTCTCTGACAGCCCTCTTTCATGTGTATTTTACGTTTTTGCCATGTAGGTCTTTCACAGTTCTGTAGCCCCAGGTGGGCATTCTCTGAGCAGGGTCCGCTCCGCCTGATCAGGAGTGCCTCTTTCTTTGCAGGTGCGAAAAAAAGCTGTCTTGAAACCAACCTGGAGAGAAAGTGCTCAAGTGGAGCACCAGGTTTTGCACCACTCAGGCATTCCATAAATGAAAGAGGACCATTGAGTTTGAGAAAGAGAGAGATCCCTACAGGGCTGTAGTGTAGAACAGAGTGAACCTGAGTGATTTTAGAAAAGTCAAATTTTCCCAAAAAGAACTTTCTGTAGAGATTGGCTCATTTAATAGATTGAACAATTTAACCTGGCAACTCATCAATAATATCATAAAGATAAGAACTACTGACAACTTATGTGGGCACATAGAAATGACCTAACAATTATTGTGAAAAAGTCACATAATGTTAAAGAAGCAGCTGACATCTTCAAACATTGTGAAAAAAACAAAGTCTTCTCAAAAAAAGCAGAGAATATTCCAGACCCAATGAATACCCCAGAGTAAAAAAAACATAGATGATATATATTGATATGGAGGCATTCAAATAGCTATGAAAGAAAGTACACATGATGGAATACACAATGAAATCCACAAATAAAGGGGATACCCTAGAGGTAGAGAAAAAGAAGATACATACTGATGAGTTATTTGAACATTTACAGAAGAAGAGGCAAATGATGGAAGAAACAATGGAAGCAATTAAGAAAGGAAACACTCAAGAAACAGGGAGCCAGGAGAAATATATTAATGAGGGAGAATTTGCACAACTATGGGAGAAAACGGAAAGAATGGAAGAAAGAATAGAAACTATAGATAAAGGTAGAAGAACTTAAAAACTCATCACAAGATAAATAAGGTACAACCAACACAGTTCTGGAAATAAAAGAAATGCATGAAAATGAAATCCAGACTATTAAGACCAAAATGGCAGAAGTGTCCAACATACTGCATGGGCAAACAATGTTAGAACAGAAAAGATGGAGCAGATAATGAGCTGGAAGACAAGAACCTCTAAAGAAATATACTAGAAGAAAAATCAGAGATAAAACATAAAGAAAATGAAGAAAACATTGGAATCATGTAGGATGACATCAAAAAGAACAACATACATATGATCAGAATGCAGAACACAAGAATGTCAGGGAAATTATTGAAAAAATTGTGGAAGAGATACTATAAGAAAATTTCCCAGGTTTTCTGAAAATCAAAGAAATCAGCATTCAAGAAGCTTAGCGAACACCAAATAGACTAGACCCTGCCCCCCAAAAAAATCAAGATATACTCAAGTTCTCCAAATTTAAGATAAAGATAGGCTACTAAAAGCACGACAAAAAAAAAAAGCGGTATCTACAAAGGAAAAACTAATGAGATTAAGTTGTGATTTTTTTTTTTTTTCAGAAATCATGTGGGCAAAAAGACAATAAGATAGCATATGCAGAAAGTTGAAGAAAAAAAAAATCAATTGCCTACTGAGGATTCTGTATCTAGGAAAACTCTCCAACAAATATGAAGGAAAAATTGGGTAGTTTCCAGAAAAGAAAAAACTTAAGGAATTTGTGAAAGTAGGGCCAAATCTGTAAGATATAGTAAGAGAAGTCTTCACACAGAGATATCAAAAGAATGTGGATGGACCATAGTAACCAGAAACAACAAAAAGAGAAATACAGCAAAATGGCAATGATAAAACCTAGTTTGTCAATGTGCCAATTAAGAGAAAAAGAATAGCATAATGGATGAAAAAACAAAGCCCAGAATATGTTCTATACAAGAGACACATCTAAGAAATAAAGAAAAAGAGAGACTTAAAATCAAAGACGGGGGAAAATATACAAACTAAATGCTATCCACTAAAAGCAGGAGTGGAATACTAATCTCTGATAAAACAGACTTTAGAGTGAAAATCACCATAAAAGATAAGGAAGGGTGCTAAATAATCATTAAAGTCACAGTAGATAAAGAAGACATAACCTTGGTCAATATCTATGCACCAAATGATGTTGTTGTTGTTGTTATGTGCTGTCGAGTCACCTGCGACTCATAGCGACCCAATGTACAACAGCCCTAAACTC
>NW_006399988.1:3260978-3262551 GCF_000299155.1 Elephantulus edwardii
CACTATCATTCAAATATATGCACCAACAACCAGAGCCAAGGAAGAGGAGATAGAAGATTTTTACCAACTTTTACAATCGGAGATTGATCGAACATGCACCAAATGATAGACTTTCAAAATAAATAAAACAACAGTTAATAGAATTGAAGATGAAATAGACAGCAACATAATAGTTGTAGGAGACTTTAACATAGCCCTCTCACCAAAGGATAGCTAAAATTCCAAAGAAATTTAACAAAGATGCAGAAGATGTAAATTATACATTCAGCCAATCGGACTTTAAGAGCCAATTGAAACTCAATTAACTTTCTTCTCAAGTGCACATTGTACATTTTCCAGAATTGATCACATATTATGACATAAAGCAAGCCTGAACAAATTCAAAAAAGGTTGAAATAATATGAACTATGTTCTCAGATGACAATGCCCTGAAACTAAAAATAAATAACAAGAGGACAAATCATATAACACCAGCAAATTGAAGAAAAGTAACACTCTGCTAAGTGTTACTAACATTAGTGGGTTATAGAAGAAATAATAAATGAAGTTAAAAAGTTCCTAACACAAATAATAATGAAAATACAAATATCAAAACCTCTGGGATGCAGCTAAGGCAGTCCTCAAGCGGCAGTTCATAGCAATAGGAAAACACATAAAAAAGAAGAAAGAAGCAAAATTAATGATCTAATAAAACACCTCAATCAAATACAAAAAGAACAATTTAACTCCACAACCCCTAGAAGAAATGAAATTATAAAGAAAAAAAAAGCTGAAATCAATGAGATAGAAAAGAGAAAAACCACCAAAACCATCAATAAGACCAAGAGCTGTTTTTTTTAAAGTGTCAATAAAATTGACAAACCATTGACAAACTTAACAAAAGAAAAGAAAGACAAGAATGACTCAGTTAAGGTTTAATAGAGATGATATCGCAACAGAACCAGAGGAAATTGCATCTATAATATTAGTGTATTATGAAAAGCTATCCTCTGATAAATTTAAAAACCTGGAGGAAATGGACAAAGTCCTAGAAAATGCCCTACTCAGAAAACTTGAACAGACTTATCACAAAAGGAGAAATTGAGTAGGTCATAAAAACACCCCCTCCCTCCAAAAAATGTCCTGAACCAGATGGCTTCACAACTGAACCCTACCATTCAGAGATCTATATCAATTCTACTTAAATTATTTCAAAATATAGAAAAAGGAACACTTCCAAAGTCAGTCTATGAAGCAAGAATAACCCTAATACTCAAACCAGGCAAAGATATTATTCAAAAAGAAACTACATTTTATATAATATTTCATGAGTTCCTTGTTTGGAGGACCCTGGAGGACATTATGCTGAGTGAAATATCTCAGTCACAAAAGGACAAATATTGCATAGTGCCACTGTTGTAAAGCAGGACTGACATCGGAGTTGGGGGGCAATCTAAGAGGGAATAAATAATATATATTGCATTGAAACAGATGAGGGAGAGTACTGTGTAGGAGGAATATATGATTAGGTATTACTGTCATGGCCAGAGACGGAGTTCCGCCGCCAGAGATGGAGTTCTGCCGCAAGACGGGC
>NW_006399988.1:3263316-3278018 GCF_000299155.1 Elephantulus edwardii
AAAAAAAAAGGTATTACTCCCATGACAAGAGTGCAGAATGAAACCTGCGTAGTGGAGTGAACTGGGGGGAGGGGATTGTATAACAAGGAAAGATTTTTTTTTTACTTGTCAAAGAGAAAAGCAAACTGGGTGGAGGGAGAAGTGGACAGGGAGGAAAGTGTGCAACAATGAATGAATGGAAATTTAAAAAAATTAAAAATCAGAAAAGAACAAATATTAGTGAAAATGTGAGGAAATGTGGGAACAATTGAACCCTTTGCTGGTAAGAATGCAAAATGGTACAGCCATTGTGAGAATTGGTGTGATGGTTACTCAAAAACTTATAAATAGATGTCATCACTCTTTTATGCACGAGCATCGTGGTGCCTTGTGTGTGATTTTGAAATAACTGTCCTAGATTGAACTGAATAAACAAAAGCTATTAAAGCTAAAAAACCAAAACCGAAACACTTTACAAATAAAACTACTCTACATAAAAAAAAAAACCACCACAAAAAAACAAACACCAAAAAACTACAGACCAATATATCTCATGAACATAGATGCAAATATCCATAACAAAATCCTGGCCAGTAGAATCCCACAATACATTTAAAAAAAAAACCAAAAAACACAAAAACAAAAACAAAAAAACCCATCACACCCAAGTGGGATTCATTCAACAACTATGCAAAGATGGTTTAACATAAGAAACAAACTCAATCTAATTCTCCACATTAGCCAAGCAAATAACAAGAACCATACGATCTTAGTAATTGATAGAGAAAAGGCATTTGACAAAATCCACATGCCTTCCTGATTAAAACACTCAGCCAAAAAAAAAAATAATAAATAGAAGAGACTTTGTCAACATCATGAAAAGTATATATGGAAATCCAAAGCCAATATAATTTTCAATGGAGAAAGACCCAAAGCACTTTTCTTGTGAACAGGGACCAGACAAGGATGCCTTGTTTCCCTTCTATTCAATATTTTATTGGAAGTACTTGCCTTGGGCAATATTGTTATGACAGAAAATGTGAGAGTTAAACACTCATCTAATATTGGAGATGAACAAACCTTTTATTATATGTGGGCCAAGAACATCAGCTGTTGCCCAAACTGTTCTGACAGAAGAATTTCTGAGGGGAAACAAAGATTGGGTTTACATACGGAGGAGACTGGGCAAGGGAGTTACACAAAGTTCATTGTGGTTGGGCAGTTAAGATTTCTTTACCTTTGAGCCATTATTGCTTCTGATTTCTCATGGATCTCCAGGCCCTGGGCCAGGTACAGGCTGTATGTAGTTAGGGAGTAGAAACCAAACTGGGTCAGCATGTACTAGGGAATATAAACTTTAGCAACACATATTATTGCCAAAATTATTGAAACATACATTTTTTAAAATGGCTTGCAGAACAAAATGGCTTCTCTGATGCTAACATGTAAAATGACTTCTCTATTTTATTAGCTAAGTGTGTAAGCTGCTATCACAATATGGCAAGAGAAGGAAATAAGAGGCATCCAGATCAGCAAAGATTTGGTTACACTGTCGCTATATGTCGATGATATGATGGTGTACACAGAAAAACCCAAAGACTCAACGAAAAAACTCTTAGAGCTAGTGAACCTATTTAGTAGGGTGTCAGGATTCAAGATTAGTTTACCAAAGTCAGTGGAATTCCTCTCTGTAACAAAGAAAACACAGATAAAGAAGGCAAGAAAGCAATACCACTTACAATAGCCAACCAAAAACTGAGATACTTAGGGATAAACCTAATTAGAGACAAAAAAGACCTTTACAAAGAAAACTACAAAATATTTCTGTAAGAAACAATGAAAGACCTAAAAAATTGAAGAATATTCCCTGTTCATGGCTAGAAAGACTCACTATAGTGAAAATGACAATCCTACCAAAAACAATTTATATTTTTAATGAAATCCCAATACAGATAACAAGTTCATTTTTAAAGGAGATAAAAAAGGTAATTGTCAAATTTATTTGGGAAGGAAAGAGATCTTGAATAAGGAAAGAACTTCTGATAAACAAAAATGAAGTGGAAGACATAGCACTCCCTGACCTCAACACCTAATATCCAAAACAGAATGGCACTGTTACAATGACAAGCACATAGACTAATGAAAAATAGAAAACTCAGAAGTAGACCTGTCTCTCTACACTCAACTGATATCTGAGAAAGAAACAAAACTTATCTAATGGGGAAACGACAACCTCTTCAACAAGTGGTGCAGGCAAAACTGGACTGCTGCTACCTGCAGAAAGCTGAAACAGGATATAAATCTTACACTATACATAAAGATCAACTCAAAGTGGATCAGATAACTGAAGGTAAAGCTCAAAACCATAAAGACCATAAGAGACAAAATGGAGCCAAGCTTAGAAGTTCAAACCTATGGTATAAAGATGCTGACAAATACAGCCAGAAATGCACAATCTGGAAAGGATAATATTGATGAATGGGACCGTCCAAAGATCAAATCCCTGTGTACATAAAACCCTTTTTTCCAATAGTGTGAAAGAAATTCTACAGATTATGAAAATACATTTGACAATATTATCTTGGACAAGGGTCTCATAACAAAAAAGGCCATGGCACTAGGGACATCATAGCCAATATTAATATGAATCTTGGCTGAGAGCAGAGAGCATCAGAAGGATGTCTATCTATGCTTCATTGACTATGTAAAGGCATTTGATTGTGTGGACTCCCAAAAATATTGTGGCTATAATCATAAGAAAAAATACTGATCCCAGAGAACACTTAATTGTGCTGATGTAAAATCTAGAAGCAGTAGTCAGAACAGAACAGAGAAAACCTCATAAATTCAGGATCAGAAAAGGTGTGGGTCAAGGATGCAGCCTATCTCCATACCTTTTCAATCTATATGCAAAGTAGATAATTCAGGAGGCTGGATTTTTTTTTCTTCTAATGTCTTTTCTTTTTGTTATTAATTTCTTTATTTTTCATTTCAATGAACATCTACAGAGATTTTGGAATTCCATTCATTCATTGTTGCACCCCTCTCCCCGCCCCCCCCTTTGCTCCTCTCCTTCAAAAGCAAAAGGAAAACTCCCTCATTGGTACGCAATCCCCCACACACATCCCCCAACCCCCAAATAGAATCCACTCTGCAACCCTCATTCTGTACTGTTACGATAAACATAATGCCCTAAAATATAAAATATTCTCTCCCCCAAAAACTTCAATGCCGTAAACATATTTCATCCAGTTTTTCTCAGTCTTACCCCCACCCCAATGCCAGCCTCATTCTACAACAGTGGCACCATATAGCATTTGTCCCTTTGTGACTGAGATACCTCATTCAGCATAATGTCCTCCTGGGTCACCCATTTTGAATAATATTGCATAAGTTCCTTGTTTTTCAATGCAGCATAATATTCCATTGTGCGAATATATCACAGCTTCTCTACCCATTCGTTTGTTGATGGGAATTTGGGTTGTTTCCAACTCCTTGCTATTGTAAACAAAGCCGCAATAAACATGGGTATGCATATATCTACTTGGGTGCCAATTATGGTCTCTTTAGGGTATATTCCCAGTAGTGGAATTGCTGGGTCAAATGGTATCTCTATTTGCAACTTTTTGAGAAAGCGCCACATCGCTTTCCACAGTGGTTGCACCATTTTACACTCCCACCAACAGTGAATCAGGGTTCCAGTCTCTCCACAACCTCGCCAGCATTTGTTGCTTGCTGTTCTGTTAAATTTTGCTAGTCTTACTGGGGTGAGATGATATCTCATAGTTGTCTTGATTTGCATCTCTCTCAGAGCTAGGGATTGTGAACATTTCTTCGTGTGCTTGTTGGCCATCTGAATGTCTTCCTTGGTGAAGTGTCTGTTCACATCCTGTAGGAAGCTGGATTTTATAAGAAGGAATGTAGTATCAGGATTGTAGGAAGACTCGTCAACAATCTGTGTTATCTAGATAACACAGCCTTGCATACTGAAACTGAAAAGGTCATGAGGCATTTGCTATGGGAGGTTAAAAACTGTAGTTTTCAATATGGACTGAAGCTTAACATCAAGAAAACAGATTCTTGACCCAGCAATTCCACTACTGGGAATATACCCTGAAGAGACCATAGCTGATATCCAAGCAGATATATGCACACCCATGTTTATTGAAGCTTTGTTCACAATAACAAGGAGTTGGAAACAACCTAAGTGCCCATCAACAAACGAATGGCTATAGAAGCTGTGGTATATTCGCACAATGGAATACTATGCTGCATTAAAAAACAAGGAACTCATGCAATATTATTCAAAATGGTTGACTCTGGAGAACATTATGCTGAGTGAAATATCCCAGTCACAAAAGGACAAATATTACATGATGCCACTGTTGTAGAATGGGACTGTCCTTGGGATTGGGGAGAGACTGAGTAAGATGGGTTCAATAATGTATACTGCACTGAAACAGAGGAGGGAGAAAACTGTTTAAAAGAGATATATAAGTAGGTATTTCTGTCATCACAGGAGTCTAGAGCGAGGGCTACATTGTGGAGGGGACCTGGGGGAGGGTTTGTAAAGCAATGAAAGAATCTTTTCTTTTACTTTTCCATAATTTTTGACTCATGTACTTATAACTGGTCAGTCAAATTTGTGTATTCTAGGTTGCAACCACCCCACGATACATCTTCAAGGATATGAACATGTACGGCTAAGCACAATTAATAACAGTGCATCTAAACTCCAAAATCAATCTCCATAATAGTCTATGTGTTTCCTACTGCCAAAGGGGCCCTTTAGAGTAGTGAGAGAAGATCTTCACCCTGAAACCCACAGCGTCCCTTTTCAGCAGGAAGTAGCTAAGAGAATACGCCATCCCCTTTTCCTTATGACTCAGGGTGAAGTCTTTCTCAGGGAGGAGTGATAGGGAATGGCAAAGGACACACTGACAAAGAAGATTAATCAGAACTGGCTTTGACAAGCACTGTGGCATTTGGACAAGAACAAACTGGGAGGAGGGTAGAGAGAATAGTGCAACAATGAATGAATGGAAACCCAAAATCTCTGTAAATGTTTATGAAAATTAATAAAATATAATTATAGAAAAAAAAAAGAAAACAGATTCTCACTACTGGGCCAAATGGCAGCAGGGATATGTTTGATAACTTAAGCCTGCTTAATTTCACAAACAACACTCTTGGTACCAGTATTCAGAAAAATAAAAAGATTAACTGAATTGGGAAGGTCTGCTATTAGGGACTACTCTAGAGTACTAAAGAGTTGTGATGTGTCTGGAGACTAAGGTGCCATGCTCTTCACAATAACTTGCCATTATGCATCTGAGAACTGGACAATAACTAAGGATGACAGAAGAAGGATCCATGTCTTTGAGTTGTGGTGCTGGAGAAGAGTGTTAAACATACTATGGATTGCCAGGAGAACAAATATGTCTGTCTTGGAGAGGGTGAAACCAAACTGCTCCCTAGAGGCAAGAATTTATAAGTTCCATCTCACATATGTGGCCAGAAGGGACCAGTCCTTGGAGAGAAACATCATACTTGGAAGGGTGGAAGGACAGGACAGGAAAGAAAGACTTAGGATGAATTGGATTCACTCAATGACTGGAGAAATTGCATTAAGTCTGTCGGAGACAGGGAGATTGGCTCCGGATAGGACAGCTTTTAGAACTAATGTAGATAGGGTCATGGTTAGTCCCTGGACACTTGATGACACATAGCATAACAACAGCACAGGGGCTGGCTCCACAAGAAAAAGATTGACAGTCCTATTACCAAATGGACAAAAGACTTGGATAGACTTGTCACAGAGAAAGACATTCAGAAAGCCAATAGACATATTAAGAAATGCTGAAAATCACTGGCAATAAGAGCAATGAAAATCAAAACTACAATGAGATACCATTTTACCTCAATTGCACTGGCAAAGTTTAATAGGACAGCAAGGAATAAAATGTTGGAGAGGATGTGGAGAGATTGGAACACTTATACACTATTGGTGGGGTTGTAAAATGGCACAAACATTCTGGAAAGCAGTTTGGTGTGTCCCCGAAAATCTGAACTTAAAATTTCCATATAATCCAACGATTCCACTGCTATGAGTATATCCCAAGGAGATTAGAACTGAGAACCAAATGGAGATTTCTACACCAATGTTTGTTGCAGCATTATTCATCATCACAAGAAAATGGAAACAGTCAAAAAATATATCACCAGAATGGATTGAGGAATTATGGTATATTCACACACTGGGATACTACACAGCACTCAGGAGCAACAATTTTTTTAAATGCTACATTAAAAAAATGCTGCATAACTTAGGAGTGACTGGAGAGCATTATACTGAGTGAACTAACTCACTCTCATAATAACAAATACAGCATATAACTATTACTGTAAAAATAGAAGGATAACTAGTAAAATGTTCATGAAGGTGCAAGAGGGAAATAGGGGTAGCAGGAGGGAAATAAGGGTAGCAGAGGAGTGAGGATGGGTAGGGGTAAATCACAGGGTCACATAATTTTGTGGGTAGATTGGGGAATAAAGGAAATGGGAAATTTCCAGTGGGGACCTGAAAAGATGGGGTAATCGTGGAGAGAGTCCAATGATGATTAGTTTTATAAAACACAATGCATGAAAATGGTTGCATGAAACCTACTAGCAGTGAAAGAGAGTGTGAAATACACCCCCCCAAAAAACCCAACCCATACAAATCCCACTATGTACATGAATGATGAAACACAATGTATATGAATGATATATGCATACCAATTAAAACCCCAAAATAAAAAAAATAAATCAGAAGACATATTGTGTTGATCAAATCTGTCAAGGTCTTCTTTAATGTGCTAAAGAGCACATTTGTCATTTAAAAGAATAAGATGAATCTAAACTATAGCATTTTTGTAAATATTTAAGCATTTTTATTTGGTTCAGTGATTTAATATTCTCCCTTTTGCTTTTGTGCATTTTAGAAGCAACACTATTATTTCTAAAACAAATTAAAAATGAAAACCAAGCTTCTTTGATGTCCTGCAGAGTGCTGTACTGTAACCAGAAGGCTGAGTGCTATGTGGGAAAGATGGACAGGCCTCCTCCAGCAAGGAACTGGATGGTGATTTATATATCTTGGTGTTTAGTAATTTTTTTCTAAATAAACTGAAATCCACTGCCATCAGGTTGATTTCAACCTATAGCATTTATAAACACCGCAATAACAAATGATTTGGAACAGTGAGAATTGGAATTCCAGAACACTTATCATGCATATACAAATCTATATTGAGACCAAGCAACTATTGTCTAAACAGAACAAGGAAGCAATGTACTGTTTGGAATCAGGAAAGGTGTGTGTCAGAGTCATATCCTTTCTCCTTACCTAATCAACCTATATGCTGAGCAAATTATTTGAGAAGCTTGACTTTATGAAAAAAAGTGGGAAGTCAGTATTGGAGAAAGACTCATCAACAATCTTTGTTATGCAAATGACACAACCTTGCTTACTGAAAGGAAGGAAGAATTCTGCAGAAGATCAAGGACTGCAACCTTTAATATGGATTACATCTTAATATCAAGGAAAAAAAAATTCTCACCACTGGGAAAATGGGAAATTTCTTGATAGATGGAGAGAAGATTGAAATTGTCAGTGATTTCTTCTTGTTTGGATCCACAATCAACATCCTTGGTACCAGCAGTCAAGGGATTAGATGATGCTTTGCACTGGGAATGTCTGCAGTCAGAAAGAGGCCTCTCCAAATTATTAAGGAACAGTGATGTCAGTCTGAAGACTAAAATGTGCTTGATTCAAGACATAATCTTTCCAGTCACCTGCTATATAACTGAGATCTGGATAAAGAATAAGAATGACAGGAGAAAATCAATGCCTTTGAGTTGTGGTGCTGGAGAAGAGTACTAAATATTGTACAGGCTGGAAAAAGAACAAACATATATGTCTTGGAAAAAGTGCAGCCAGAGTGTTGCTTTAAAACAAAAATGGTAAAATTTCACATCTTATGTACTGGACTCATTGTTAGGAAAGGCTATTCGTTGGAGAGGAGCATCATGGAGGGGAGATGAAAGAGAGGAAAGTTTCAACCAGATTGATTGTGACAAAGTTACCTCAGCAATGGGCTCAAGTCTGCCAGAGATTATGAGAATGGCACAGAAAAGGATAGAGTTCAAATCTCTTGTTCATGGGGTTGCAATGAGTTGTACACCATTCAATAGCACATAACAATGATGACAAAAACAACAAGGGATATGTCCACCACCAGCTTGTTAGTTTGAGTTTATCGTATTGTTTTGGTTTGCATACTGTTGTGGTGCTGTAAATTCTACCAGGTAAGTCCTACCATGTGGACAGGATTCAATGGACCTTTTAGGCTAACACAAACATGAAAGAACGATCTGATGATCTTTCAGAAAATTAGTTAATAAAAACCCTTGTAGGTCACAACAGAACACTGCCTAACTTTCTTTGGACACATTGATAACTGGGATCAATCTCTATGGAAGAACATCTTGTTTCACAAAACAGAAGTCTAGCAGTAGAGATTCTGAGTGATGTGTATCGTATGTATCGTCAGCACAGCTCCAAGGATGAACTAGAACCTTCTCTCAGTCTTTGGAGATTGATTATGGACTGGGAAATGCTTCCTTCTGCTGGACATGTGCTGTTCATCTGAATGGATTTGGTATCTGTTATTATAAATAACAATAATAATATTATAATAATATTACAGTAAATATTATAAATGGCTAGCTATTTCAGCGATGATGTCCCTAGTTTCACAGCTGCTTCTAAATCCTTCTTGAACTGGAAGTTCCCTATCTATGTACTATTCTAGCCATTTTGGAGTGCTCTTCATAGTATTTGTTTGCATGTAATATTTTTTTCTTTTTAAAAATATATTTTATATTGGTTTGCTTATAAAATTTGTATACATTGTGTTTCACAAATTTCTTCAATTACATTCTGTTTCATACAATAATTTCCATACATTGTGTTTTAGAAAATTAATTCCCATTGAATTATGCCCACCATTATCCTGTTTTTTCAGGTCATTGCTGGATCTTTTCCATTTCCATTTCTATAACCCCCTCCCTCCACTCATCAAATTGCACAACCCTGTGATATATCCCCTGCCCCTCTTCACTCCTTTATTCCTACCTCTTTCCTCCTTGGACCCACATACACTTTATAGTAATTATCCTTCTATTTTTACAATAATGACCTTATGAGACTAAGTTAGTTCACACAGTATAATGCTCTCCAGTCTCTCCCAAGTTGCATAGTATTTTTCAAAATCATTGCTCCTGAATTCTGCATAGAACGTTTGAGTGTACCATAATTTCTCAATCTATTCACTTTTGGTTGGACATTTGGGCTGTGTCCATGTTCTTTTGACTGCTATAAACATTGGTGTACAAACTTGTGTGTAATATTAAAAATACTTTTCAATAGGTTCACATTCAGTTGGATCACCTTTCTTGGGAATGAGAACAAATATGAACCTCTTCCAATTTGTTGGCCAGACAGCTGTCCTCCAAATTTCTTGACATAGACAAGTGAGAGCTTCCAAGGCTGCATTTGTTAATTGAAACAAGTCCACTCACTGGTCATTGATTCCTGGGACCTTAGTTTTTGCCAGTGTCTTTAATGCAGCTTCTACTTCCTCGTTAATTACCATTGGCTTTTGTTCATATGGTGATTCTTGAAATTTTTCAGTGTCAATCAGTTCTTTCTGGTACATTCTGTGTATTCCCTCCATCTGCTTTTGATGCTTTCTGGGTCATTCAATATACTGCCCATAGCTAGCGTCTTTCAATATTGTGACATGAGGTTTAAATTTGTTTTTCAATTCTCTCAACTTGAGAAATGTAGACCAAGTTCTTCCCATTTTTTTCTCCAATTTCAGCTCTCTGCACATTCCATTATAAATTTTGCTTTGTCTGCCCAAGCTGCCCTTTGAAATATCTGTTCAGGTGGAGATAGTGATAATAAAGTAGACATTGTGTCTTGTCTGTTTCAGTGGAAGATGAGAAAGTACAGGTAATAAAACGTGAATGACACAATACTCAAGATAATTCAGAGTATGATCTAGCCTTTGAACAATTGCAGGGGCACTAGGCCAGGGAGATGCTTCTGTGTGGCGATGGGACTATTACCTCTTCACCTGGCATTACCCTCCTGATCTGATAGCCTCACCAAGGGGCACTGGCTAATAAAGGCACTAAAGGTCTAGATGGACACTATATTAAAAAACAGTCTATTGAGAACCATAGGTTTTCATTGGCTATTTTTGCCCTTTTTTATTATTATTTTAATTTTAATGAAATTGGATTTCCATTCATTTATTGTTGCACATTTCTTCCTGTCCACCCCTTCCTCTCAGTACAATCTTCTCTTTGAAAAGTAAAAGAAAAGTTCCCCCATTGTTTTACAATCCCTCCCCCCAGGTCCACTCCACTATGCAGCCTTTGTTCTGGACTCCTTTTCATGACAATAAGACCTAATCACATGTCCCTTTTAAACAGTTTTCTCCCTCATCTGTTTCAATGCAGTATACATTATTTATCCCATCTTTTTCAGTCTCCCCCAAACCCCAAGGTCAGTCCTGTTTTATAACAGTGATATTATGCAGTATTTGTCCTTTTGTGACTGAGATATTTCACTCAGCATAATGTCTTCCAGGGTCACCCATTTTAAAGAATATTTCATGAATTCCTTGTTTTTCAATGCCATTGGCTATTTTTCTTTAAAAAGTAGATCACCAGGCCTTTCAATTTAGTCTATCATAGTCTGAAAGCTCTACAGAAATTTTTCTTCCATGGGTGACTAGAAGCTACACTGATGGGTGATATTGTAGGATAAGGATGTAAAAGAAAACAAAGAAGAAAGAGAAAGTGGAAAAGAGAGAAAGGAGGAGGAGAAGTTGGGGGTGAGAAAAAAAGACAAATGAGAATTGGTGGTGGTAGATGGGGAGACAGAACTGTGGGGACTCTTTGTATTTCCTGTGAAGTCTAAATAAAGACCTTCATTCATTCCTTGATCCTTATTTTCCAACTTTTCATGTTTTCTGCTTAACAAAAGGAAACACCATATCCTGGATTCTAAATATGTCTAGGAAAAGATCTGCACCTTCGTTTTATTAGGAAGCTCTGGTATCTGAGTAGTAAGACGTTTCACTGCCAACCCAAAGGCATGCAATTCAAATCCACCATCTACCAGCAGCACCTCAGGATAGACTATTTCCACCCATACTATTTACTGCTTTTGAAAACACACTGAGGCTTAACTGGAGGTTCAGACTCTATGTTACAAAAGAACAACAATGAATAATGATTTTAATAAAATCCTATTTATCTTATTGCATGTTTTTAGTAGTTTGATAATTGAGGTCTTCTAAATGTCTGAACTTAAAAACATTCAACTTTTGAGATTTTTTTCCCCAAATGTTCTCAGTTACTTAAACATATTTTTCAGTGTGCATTTTTGACATAATAGACATACATAAAGTCAAGTGTTAAGCTAGAGCTTTAACATATCACGTAAATATAATGTTTATATGCAATTTACAGAGATTCTTTATATACCTCCCAGCTTTCAAAACAGTTAGAATAACTGCTGTTCTATCAAACTGCTTTGTCAGTTTGTCCAGTTATGCCTATGAATATTGGGTCTAACATTTTAAAGAATAGTTAACTTCTAAGGAAATTATCTTAGAGTAGTTTTTAAGTTATGTGCTGGGTTTTGATTGGGTTAACGTTAGCTGCAATCAATTCTTTTGAATGAAAAAGTAAATAGGGCAGTAAAAAAGAGTTTCATTTAATTTGCAAAAATTGACTCACATTCTTTTAAAATTAATATGATAGAAACAAAAATCAAGACCACAGAATATGCACACTTGTTTGTGGGGTTGTATTCAGGGGTTTTTGTTATTGTTTGTGGATTCCTTCCTTCCTTCCTTCCTTCCTTCCTTCCTTCCTTCCTTCCTTCCTTCCTTCCTTCCTTCCTTCCTCCCTCCCTCCCTCCCTCTCTCTCTCTCTTTCTCGCTCTTTCTCTCTCTCTCTCTCTTTCTCTCTTTCTTTTTTTCTTTCTTTCTAACAATCTGCTCAATCTAATAGTGAAGATTCTAGAATTATTCTGTATTATTGTGGTCCATTAGTTACAAAGAATGCTAGTTAAATGCCAGTAAACTATTTTTGCTTTTTATATGAATGTACAAATTTCAGGCTGTTGTGGTGGCAATGGTGAGTCTTACTACCTTATGTCAAACACTTGAACATTTTCATTAGTTTTGCTATCATTTCTTTTATACTCCCAGTAATTTTCTCAAAGTCTATCTTTTCAAATTTGTGTGGAATATCAAAATAATTAAGCAATAAAATGATATTTGCACACACATACAACACCCCAAAAATCCCAACAACAAGAAGATTGTATATAAAGAGTAAAACATTAGCTGTTTAAGTGGTAAATGTTAACATTCCTCAATAAAAAGGGTGAGAAAAGTACCCTGTTTGCCCAGTGGTTAAGTGCTTGAGGGCTAACAAAAAGGTCAATAGTTCAAGCCAACAACTACCCCACATGAGAAAGGCATAGCAATTTGCTTTTGTAAATATTTATAGCCTTGAAACTCTATAGGAGACAATTCTACTCTGTGCTATAAGGGCTGCTATGAGTTGGAATCAACTTGACAATAATAAGTTTTACTTTGGTTTGGTAACATGGGATGAATCAGAAGGAAAAAATTAATTGTGAAGGTCTAGAAAGGTGAGGCTTGTTTCCTTCACAGAAGAAATGTAGCAGCTAGTTCAACACTGACCATGGCCCACTGCTGTAGCACATCCACTCCATTGAGTAGGAAGTTATTTCTCCTCATTTGAACCCATGAACAATGAAATATGGCAGAAATAAGTTTCTACTTACACTGGTAATTTTCACTTTCTTCCTTTTGGAATATAAAATCAGAACCCAGCCATCAAATTTTGAGAAGGCCTGAGGGGAGCTTTGATAGTGTACAGTCCATAGGGAGTTGCATTGCTAAATTATAGGCAGTGCTTCTCTAGTGGTTTGGCTCCACGGAAGAAAGATAAACAATCTTCTTTCATGAGATTTATAGCCTCAGAAAACTTACTAAAGGGTTAGCAATGAGTGGTTTCTGGCTTGATGGCAGTGACAATGAGTACATCCATGAACTCCAAGACAACAGCCAACACACATTCCTAGACCAACTCAGTCTGTATGCTGAGAAAATCAGTTGAGAAGCTGGACTATATGAAGAAGAGTGTGATATCAGGATTGGAGGAAGACTTTTCAACAGTCTGCATTATGCAGATGAAATAATCTTATCTTGAAGGATTTGATGCACTTGTTGCATAAGATTGAAGATTATAGCCTTAAATAAGAAGTACATCTCAGCATCAAGAAAACAAAAATCATTATAAGTGAGATAATAGGCAACAGTAGGTGGAGAACATGTTGAAGTTGACAAGTATTTAATTTTACTCCAATCCACAATTAACACACCACCATCATTAGTTATGGAGAAGGAAGGGCGACTTAGGGTTAAGTAAGTTGCTTCAGAGAGGGAGCTCTGCTGCCTTGTGGATAAGGAGTTGTGGGGCTACTTCAAAGGCATGTGGTTTGAATCCATCAGCTGCTCCATTGCAGAAAGATGATTCCATGTAACAGTGTGCCTGATCCAAGCCATAATCTTACTTGCTACACATCAGAGAGCTGGACAATGAATAAGGATGACAGGAGAAGAATTAATGCCTTTGTGCTGGAGAAGAGTATTGAATATCATAGACTGCCAAGAGAACAAACAAGTCTGTCCAGGAGAAGTTGAAATAAAGTTGTTCTTTGAGGTAAGGATTTTTAAGCTCCATGTCACATAATTTAGGCACATGGCCAGGAGGAACCAGTCCTTGGAGAAAGACATCATGCTTGGAAATGTGGACAGCACAGAAGAGGAAGACCCCAGATGAGATGGATTGATACAGTAACTGGGGTAATGAGGGTAGATGTGTCAGAGACAGTGAGATTGGCTCAAGGTAGGGCAACATTTCAGAGCTATTGTCATAGGGTTACTATGAGTTGTGAATGACTAAATGACACATAACAGCAATAATAACAACACAACAGCAAAACAACCAATGGGTAGGACAAATGGTTAAGTACTTAACTCCTAAACAACAAGTTGGCAGTTTGAACACTGCTTCTAAAAGGTCACGGCCCTGGATGAGGTCCTAGCCAATTGCCAGTCTGTCCAACTGTTAATGTTGCCTTGACAGGTACTCAGATAATCACAGTCCCACTCATGCTGGGTGGATCTGGAGATCTTTCCACTGGAGCTCAGTCAACCTCAGATCTATGAAAGATAAGAAATACGGATATAACTGCTGAGATGTAGTGTAGTTTGTAACATAGCAGTAAACAACTGCATTAAACAGGTTTCTCTTCACTAATTAAGCAATTATATGCATGTGATCATGAAAAGTGTTGTTTTAAGCTCATTTACATAATGTAATTTTGGTTATAATTTCAAATTACCTAAATAAATCTTTCATAAGGATCAGGATGAAAAAAGTCATTAATTTATCCATATGAATCTGATTCACACACTAGTCTTTATTTTAATCTGTATTTAGATGAGAATAAAAGAAAAACAAAAGTCCAGGGTCAAAACAGTGAAACAGAAACAGAATCT
>NW_006399988.1:3278118-3281833 GCF_000299155.1 Elephantulus edwardii
ATATAATGCACTATTACTTCCTGTAATGAGAGAAATCTTGCTTTGTATTGGGTGTGGAAGAATATACAATCTCAAGTAAAAGGATAAAAGGAAGCTTAGGCTTCAGAGATTGTGAAATTCAGCCTGGCATTCACTCTGCTACCCTAATCTTAGATTCAGGATTGTACCCTTTCTCTGTGCCTATTCATCTGTATGCTGGCAGATCATTTGAAAAGCTGGCCTATATGAAGAAGAGTGTGGGGAGAAGGGCTAGTCAACAATCTGTATTATGCAGATCATATACAATATTGTTTACAGAAAGTGAAGAAGACTTGAAGTGCTTACTGCCAGATAATTAAAGACTACAGCCTTCAATATGGGTTATTTTCAATATCAAGAAAACAAAAATCCTTACCACTGGACCAATATGATAGATGGAGGGAAAAAAAAAGAAGAAGTTATCAACATTTCATTTTGTAGCAGCAGTCAAGAAATCAAAAGATGTGTTGCATTAGGAAAACATCTGCTATCCAGGGCCTCTCGAAAGTGCTAACGAGCAAGAATGTCAGTTGAAAGACTAATGTGTGCCTAACTTAAGTTATGGCCTTTCCAATCATTCACTATGCATCTGAAAGTTGGGCAATGAATAAGGATGACAGAAAATGGATGCCTTTGAATTGTGATTTGCATGAAGAGTAGAAACAAACAAACAAACCTGTCTTGGAGAAAGTGCAACCAGGGTGCTCCCTAAAGGCAAGGATAGTGAAACTTTTTCTCACATACTTTGCAGCTGTTGTTAGGAGGCACCAGTCCTTGGGAAAGGACATCATGCTGGAAAAGGTGGAGGGTCACAGAAAGAACAGAAGACTCTCAAGTTATACATAGTAACTATAACAACGGGGTTGAACATGATGGAGATTGTGATGATGGCAAAGGATGGGATAAGGTTCAACTATTGTTCATAGGGTTGGTATTAGCAGAAGTCAACTTATAGTTATCTAACAGCAAACTACAATGACTAATGATGCTTGGTGTACTTTCATAGGTTTATTTACTATCTCTATGCTATCTTTGCATCAGAGAGCTGGACAATGACTAGGGATGATAGAAGGAAAATTCATCCATTTGAGTTGTGGTGTTGAAGAAAAGTATTGAATATACATACACTGCTAGAGAACAAACAGGTTCATCCTAGAGAGGGTGAAACCAGGCTGCTCCTTGGAGGCAAGGATTCTGACATATTTTGGACATGCTGTAAGGAGAGACCAGTCCCTGGAGAGGGACATCATGTTTGGTAGGGTGGAGGGAAAGCGCAGAAGCAGAAGATCCTCGATGAGGTGGATAGATTCAGTGACTAGGATAATGGGGGTAGGTGTGTCAGAGATAAAATTGGCACAAGATAGAGCAGGGTTTAGGGCTCTTGTAAATAGGGTCACTATGAGTTGCAGGCTACTTGGCGGTACATAACAACAAACAACATACAATCTTTAAGAGCTCTGGTGGTGCCCATTAGGAGTTATGCTGCCAACCCAAAGGTCGTGCTTCTCTGGAGTTTAAAATTCACTACTGGCTCTCAGAGGAAAGATGGACAATCTTCCCTCGTGTTCAGAACAGCCTTCAAAAGCCCACTAGATAGTCAGCTACATTGATTCCAACTTGATGGCAATGAATTGAGTTGAGTTGTTTATGCTCTCTCTAGAATACTTACTTATAAATTAAGTTGTATTTTAATTAAGGATGCAGTCATTCTTACACAAAAAAATCTCATTGAAAACCATTGAATGGATTCTAACCAATCAATAACTTCCATCAGGTTTTTGAGACTATGAATAGGAGGAAATAGTTGTCACTCTTCCTCTCAACTTAGTAGCTGGTGGATTCCAACTTTTGCTCACTGCTGGGTAAGCAGTCTGACACATCATACATTATGCCACCAGTGTTACAACTCTGCTAGATAGATATTCACATGCAATATTCTTCTATTTATAAGCACTCTGGGGAAACTTTCAGATTCAATAGACCTTCCAATCAATAGGAAGTTCTGATACTGTAGTCTATAGAGCCAAAGCCCTCATCTCTCTGTGGGTAGAGTTCATCTATAGCTTTGAGGAAGAAAGGTGAGAAATCTCCCCTCATGTGATTTATATCCTTTGAAATTTGATGGAGCCTCAGCTATGAGTTGGTTCCAATTTGCTGTCAATGAGTTCTTAAAAAAATTTTTTTAGACTTTAACCCAGAGATTCCTATAAATGGATTTAGATTGATGTTCAAACCATCTTTATAATGTACACAACAAATAAGGACAGGTATACAGTACTTTTCTACTTACAACTAATCTTAGATTAACAGACATCATTTAGTTAGGCCATTGTACATATTTACCTTTTAAGAATTTTTTTTACTTTATTAAAAATTTTTCTGCTAGTTTATTTACAAAATTCAAATAAAAAGAAAAACAAAGATAAGCCAGTTGCTGTCAAGTCGATCTTAATTCTCAATGATCTCCTCTGTGCCAGACTGGAATAGTTCCATTGTGTTTTCAGTGGGTGATGTTTTGGTATTAGATGGCCAGACCTTTCTTCTGAGGTACCTCTGGGTGAACTCAAACTTCCAACCTTTCTGTTAGCAGCCAAGCACATGAAATACCTGAACTACCCAAGACCTTTCAAAGCTCAGTATGGACTTATTCTCTGGTAGAATATCACAATGTAGAATTTCAATGGAGTTTATGTTGATTAAATAATTATTTGAGAAAATAAACTTAAACACACAGCTTACTTTATGATTGTGAAATAGATATTAGTATTGGTACTGGTGATCACACAGTATAATCATACAAGTCTTTCTAATATTAGGGTGAAGGTCATTCCTAAGTATGCCCACTGTGGGGAGCCAATTCCATGGAAAAGCTGTTAGAAATAGGAAATGGAACTTGTATTTAGGATCCAATATAAACTTTGATTTATAAAAATCACTGCCCCCCAAAATCCTTTAGATTCCTAAAAGCTCCACAGTCTTATAGTAATCAGAGTCATTTTGCAAAGAGATAATACAAACATTTAGTCACACTCGTTTGGAAAAGAAAAAACAAAAAAGGTGACTTTTAGGTGGCAGTATATATATTTTTTTTTCTGGTAGTATATCTTTCTAAGAAATTATATACAACATAAAAAAAGAATAAAAACAAAACCACACACAGAGAGAAACCAACAAAACAAAACAAACCCCCAAATCTTTAATTTCCTGCAATAATAATTCATTATCTAGTAGTACCAGTGGTAAGACCATTGATGTTGATTGGTCGGAGTGAGGGTGGCCCCATATGTGTAAGTGTAGAGTTGTGCAAAGTACCACTGGCTGTTTTGTTTGAATTTTTTTTTTAAAGTAGCTTCTGAAAGCTTTCTTCCAAAAAGATGTTTATTGAGTGTTTGCTATTTACCAGTCATAGTTTTAAATATTAAATATTTAGAGATGGCCATTTAATGTTTACAACAGTTTCTATAATACTACACGTCTTTGCTTTTAAACAGTAACATGTTTTTCACAAATAATGTGCTCATACATATAAGGCACAGAACTAGTGAAATGAAGCCAAGGATTTCTGATAAATCTCACACGTACAATATATATCTCTTTACAGTTCTAGAGCGGATGTCAGCTGGCTTTACTCGCCCTCCATATCACAGGCCAATCAGACCCTTCAGCTCATCTTTAATGTTCTGCTTACATGTACATA
>NW_006399988.1:3291673-3305339 GCF_000299155.1 Elephantulus edwardii
ATGGTATGCATAGGAATCAGATCGATTACATCTGTGGGTCTTGCTTGAGTCTTTTGAATATCTATCTTCTTCTGTGAAAAGTCTTTCCATGTCTTTTGCTATTTTTTTTTTTTTTGAGTTATCAGTCTTCATCTGGAGGCCCAGGAGTATTCTACAATTTTTTCCTCAAAAAGTTGGACATAGAAACGTCATATGATCCAGCTAATCCACTACTAGGAATATACTCCCATAAAATTAGAATTGGGACTCAGAGATTTTTACACCAATGTTCAATAAGAGCATTATTCATCATAGCAAAAACATAGAAACCGCCTAATGTCCAGCCACAACAGAACGGATTGAGAAATCCTGGTACATTTACACAATGGATTTCTATACAGCAGGAACAATGATTTTTAAAAATACTAGGTAACTTTGGAGAGGCTGGAGAGCATTATGTGAAGTGAACTCACTCAGTCTCATAGGACAAGTACTACATAAGAACATTGTTGCAAAAATAGAAGGATGACTATTAAAACATGTATGGAAACTCAAGGGGGACAGTAGGGTAGAAGTGGAGGGGTGAGGATAGGTAGGGGCAAAACCACAGGGTTGCACAGTTTGGTAGGTGGAGGGAGAGGCAAAGGAAGGGAAGGATCCAGGTGAAAAGACAGGGTAATTATGGGCAAAGTCCATTGGTGGTTGATTTTATGAAACATGATGCATAAGAACGATTGTATGAAAAACAGTGTGAATGAAGAATGGTGTGAAACACAATGTATAGGGAACTTTGTAAATCAATTAAAAAAAGGGCGCTGATGACTTTTGTAATAGCTCTTGATCTGAGGGGACAGGGTATAGTGTTTTGAAGACTTAACCACTCTTGCCCTCTCTCCAGAAGCTGTCATGTACCTACAGCTTTCTCTTTCACTGTTTTTATCTCCTCTCCTCAATCCACCTCTTTTACAGGAACGTGGTGACTCAGTACCTTGGGCTCATGGCTGGAGAGGAATTAGGGGCACACTTGCCTTTCTCAGTTGAGTGCTTGGTGCATTGTTCATTGGGATATGTGGTGGCAGGGATAATTTCTTTTATACTGTTATGCTTCGAGTATATAAGTCATGGCAATGTCTGGCTCAGTTTTCAGTCTAGGAGGTGTCTGATAAAAGCTTGCTGACTAGGTTATTTTAATTCTGCCCTGACTTCAGGGTCTAACTCTAACTCCATCTCCTGGGTGATCCCTGCACTCATATTGGTCAAGCAGCTTAGCTTAGATATGCTCCTCAGCTGATTTCTTTTTAAGTCCCTTGAAAGAGAGCATGGTTGCATTGTTTTTGTTTAAGATAATACTTATTGAACAATTAGCAGGGGTCAGAAACTAGGCTGCAGGTTATCATCTGCTTTGCTAAACCTCAGGGAACAGCACTAAAAGTGGATAAATTAGGGTTTTATTTGTTATTAATGATTTATAATTTGGGAGCGGAAGATAGAAAATTACCACTGTGAAAATATCTAACATTAAAAATTTCATTATGAAATAAGTAAAAATGTTAATGTTTCCACTTTATTTCTTTTATTTTTATTGGTTTGCTTACAAAGTTAATACATATACATTCTGTTTCATACTATTCATCATTCACATTTCACACAATCATTTCCATGAATTATGGTTTATAATATTAATCACCTTTAAACAATGCCTATCATTACCCTGTCTCTTTAGGTCCCTGTAAGATCTTTCCCACTTCCTTTACTCTTTCCCTCCCACCAAATTGTACTACCCTGTGGTTTTTGCCCCTACACATCCTCACCCCTTTGCTCATAAGACTATTTTTTACAACAATGGTCTTATGAAGTGTTTGTCCTTAGATACTGATTTAGTAAACTCAGCATAATGCTCTCCGGTCCCTCTCAAGTTGTTTTTTGTGTGTAGTATTTTTCACAATTGTTGCTCCTGACTGCTGCATAGTATTTCATTGTGTGAATATACCACGGTTTCTCAATTTATTCAATTTTGGTTGGACATTTGAACTGTTTCCATGTTCTTGTGATGATGAATAAAGCTGTTATGAACACTATTGTACAAATCTCCATTCAAATCTCAGTTCTAATTTCCTTGGAGTATATTCCTAGTAGTTGAATAGCTGGATCATATGGAGTTTCTATGTTCAACTTTTTTTTTCCATTTTCTGCTAGTTTATATACAAAATTCAAATACATTGATTTCAAGAACAAATTCTTTCAATTTCCCTCAACCTCTCACCCATCAAATTGTACAACTCCATGATTAATCCCCCTTCCTACTGCACATCCTCATCCCTCTGCTTCAAACCTCTCCCACCCCTCTTGGATCCTTATACTCATTTTACAATAATATTTTTATACAATAAGTCCTTGTGGGACTGAGGCAGGGTATATTTGACTTTTTGAGGAAGCACAAAACTACTTTCCAGAGTGGTTGCACCATTTTACAATCCCAGCAACAGTGTATGAGAGTTCCCACCTCTCCACACCCTCTCCAACATTTATTGCTCGTTGCCCTACTAAAATGTGTCACTGCTACTTAGGTGAAATGGTATCTCATTGTGGTTTTGATTTGCATCTCTCTTATTGCTAATGATTCTGAACATTTCTTCATGTGTCTGTTGGTCACTGGAGTGTCTTCCTTTGTGAAAAGTCTTTCCATTTTTGTAATTGGCTTATCAATCTTTTCCTTGTAGAGGCCCAAGTGTATTCTGTAAACTTTTGTTATGACACCCTTATTTGAGACAGTATTGTCCTATGTTTTTTCTTAGTAGGAGGTTTTCTTTTCACTCTGTTGGAAAAAGTTTTTGATAAGCACAGAGATTTAATCTTTTAAAAATGCCACTCATCAATTTTTCCCTTTCCAGATTGTACATATCTGCCTGTAATATTCAGCCTCTAATATTGCTCTCAGTTTATCTTTTATGAACTTTATAGTTTTTGGTTTTATTCCCGGGTCTCTGATCTGCCTTGAGTTGCTTTTTGTGTATGATGTGAAGTGTAGGTTCTGTTTCAGCTTCCTACAGGTAGCGGTTCAATTTTGCCAGCACCATTTGTGGAAGAAATTGTCATTTCCCCATTTGATAGGCTTTATTTCCTTGTTGAACACCAGTTGACCATATCTGGAATCTCGTTTCATTGGCCTGTGTGCCTGTCATTGTACTGATACCATGCTGTTTGGGTTACTACCACTCTTAGCATCTTGAAGATACTTTCTTTTTCAAGAAAAGGTGTTAGTGTAATTCCGGCATTATGGTTAATCTTATAGACCTACTGACTATTTGACAAAAAGTAGAGCCACAGATTTGGGTTTTGTTCCAGGTTCAAAGGGCTTGGGGATTCTATCATTCTATCAGATTTGTAATCCTGGTCATTTTTATGTTTTTTGAGTTTTTACCCCATTTTCTCCAATTTTATCCAGGACCATCTACCATGATCCATTGTAGAATGGTCAGTAATGGTAGCTAGGCACGGTCTAGTATTTCTGGTCTTAAGGTTATGGAAGTTGAGGTTCTAATGAACTATAGTTCTTATTGTTGTTATGTACTGCCAATTAAAAATCAGCTCATATTTGACCTCCAGTGGTTTTCAGAGGCAGTTTACATGCGTGGGAAAGAGACTGCCCATCTTTCAAACATATATAGCTGATAGAGTTGAACCATTATTATTTTTTATTTTATTTTGTTTATTTTTTAAATAATATTTTTTATTTTATACTGGTTTGCTTACAAAGTTTATGTAAATTATTTTTCACACTGGGTCATTTCCATTTCCTATCAAATTTTGTGACCCTATGATTAACCACCCCCATCCTGACTTTTCATCTCCAGGATAGTATCATATGATCATTTGATTGAAAATGTACCTTGCCAATCCATCTTGTTTCACTAATACCTAATATGTCAATATTTGTGTGTTCCATTTCTTTCTTAACAATGTCTGGCTTTCCTACATTCATGTTTCCCACATTACGCATACCAGTCACTAGTTTCTGTTCCTTCTCCTTTGTATTTCCAAAGTTGAGTGCTCAGCCTCAATTGCCATATCTGTTAGTTTACTTTAAGTGTGCTCTGCTGTAGATAGGGTTTTTGAAGTTCTGTTAGATTTCAAAAGTGGATGGCCAGTCCTTCTTCCTTGCCTGTCTTAATTTGGATGTTTAGTTTTAGAACAATATTTTACAGACATGGACTACCAAGAACATAAATAGATCTGTCTTGGAGAGGGTGAAATTAAGTTTCTCCTTGGAGGCTAGGATTTTGAAGCTCTGTCTCACATACTTTGGGCATATGGCCAGAAGAGACTGGTCCTTGGAGAAGGGCATCATGCTCAGAAGGGTGGAGGAAGAGCGCAGGAGAGAAAGACCAAGGATGAGATGGATTTGTACGGTGACTGGGGCAATGAGTGTTGGTATGTCAGAATTAGAGAAACTGGTTCAGGACAGGGCAAGGTTCAGAGCTGCTGTACACAGGATCTCTATGGGTCACAACAACTCAACAGCACATAACAACAACAACAACAACAACAACAACAACAACATCCTGACCACTCTAATCTCCCCCTCCCTCCCTTGGATTATCATACATGTTCTACAATAATGGTCATATACAATATTTGTCCTTATGGGACTAAGGTAGTTCAGGCCTAATGCTATCCAGTCATGTCAGGTAGTGATTTATAAAATCATTGTTCCTGCATGCTGCATAATACTAAATCATATAAATGTATCATAATTTCTCAATCCATTTGATTGTAGTTGGACATTTGGGCTGTTAGTATGTTCTTGAGTTAGTAAATAACGCTACTATGAATAAGTCTCCATTTGTGCCTCAGTTCTAATTTTCTAGGGGTCTATTCCAAGCAATAGAATAGCTGGGTCATATGGACTTTCTATGTTCAGCTTTCTGAGGAAATGCCAGACTGCTTTCTAGAGTGGTTGTACCACTTTACAATACCATCAACAGTATATGTTGCGGTATACTGTAGAGTCTGAACAGATCCATAGCTGGTGTGTTTTCAGAAGTAATTAATTGCACAGGAGGAGATTCTTCTATGGGGAAGCTGGTCATCTTGAACCATGTGTCTTTGGGCAGAACAGCTTCATGCCAGTAGGCTACAAAAGCTCCCTACCAACAGTATATAAGATTTCCAACCATGCTATATCTTCTCCAACATTTTTATTTTTATATACTGGTTTATTTACAAAGTTCAAATACATGGTTTTTCACACTGGGTCTTTCCCATTTCCATCATCCCCTCCTCCACCCATCAAATTGTGCAATCTTATGATTAACCCCCACCCCACCCCTGAATCCTTACCTTTTTGCTCCTCCACCCCTTTGCATTTTCATACTCATTCTACAGTAATGGTCTTATACAGTATTTGTCCTTATGGGACTGAGTTAGTTCACTTAGCATAATGCCCTCCAGTACCTCCCAAGTTAGGTAGAAATTTACAAAATCATTTCTCCTGCATGCTGCATAGTATTCCATCATGTTAATGTACCATAATTTCTCAATCCATTCTCTTGTGTTTGGACATTTGGGTTGTTTCCATGCTCTTGTGATGATGAAAAATGCTGCTATGAACATTGGTGTACAAGTCTTCATTTGTTTCTCAGTTCTCATACTCTTGCGGTACATTCCAAGCAGTAGAATAGCTCTGTCATGTGAAATTTCTATGTTCATATTTTTGTTGTTGTTGTTTTTCTACTAGTTTATTTACAAAAGTCAAATACAAAGTTGAACAAATTCTTTCCATTTCTCTTACCCCAGACTCATCAAATTGTTCAACCCAATGATTAATTCCCTCTTCCCCCTCCATATCTACATCCCCCTCCTTCTAGCCTCTCCCACCCTATGTTCATCTTTTTGAGGAAGCACCAAACTGCGTTCCAGAGTAGTTGTACAATTTTACAATCCCACCAATAATGTATATGAATTCTTATCTCACCACATCCTCTCCAACACATATTACTTGTTGTCCTGTGAAACTTTGTCACTGCTCCTGGAGTGAGATAATATCTCATTGAGGTTTTGATTTGCCTTTCTTATTGCCAGTGGTGATTTTGCGCATTTCTTCATGTGTCTGTTGGCCATTTGACTATCTTCCTCTGTGAAAATTCTTTCAATGTCATTTTGCCCATTATAAAATTGTGTTCAGTCTTTTTCTTGTGGAGGCCCTATAGTATTCTGCAAACTTTTTATATGAGAACCTTCTCTGAAATGGTATTGCCAAATATTTTTCCCCAGCCAGTACATTTCCTTTTCACTCTGTTGGAAAGAGGTTTTGATGTGCATAGAGATTTAATCTTTAGAAAGTCCCATTCATCAATTTTATGCTTCCCAGATTGTGCATTTCTGGTTGTATTTGGCAAGTTTCTTTATGTCATCGAATAAGCCTTCTAAGCTTGATCTCAGTTTCTCTCTGATGAACTTTGTTTTTGGGCTTCAGTCTCAGTTCTCTGATCCACCTTGAATTGATTTTTGTGAATCATGTGAGATGTGGATCCTGTTTCAGCTTTCTACAGGTAGCTGTCCAGTTTTGCCAACACCATTTGTTGAAGAGATTGTCATTTCCCCACTTGACAGGTTTTATTTCCTTGTCTAATATCAGTTTGCCGTATATAGCTGGGTCTATTTCTGGATTCTCAATTCTGTTCCATTGGTCTATGTGCCTGTCATTGTATCAGTACCATGCTGTTTTGGTTACTATCACTGTGTAGTTGGTTTTGATGTCAGGAAGTGCTATACCTCCCACTACATTTTTGTTCCTCAGAAATGTTTTGCTTATTCATGGTCTCTCTCTTCTCCAAATAAGCTTGACAATTTCCCTTGAAAAATCTCCTTGAGAAAGGAATTTGGTATCTGTATGGGGATCGAACTGAATATGTTTTGCATGATTGCCTTGGTAGGATTGTCATTTTTACAATATTAAGTCTCCCTATCCAGGAACAGGGAACATTTTTTCATTTCCTTAAGGTTTTGTTGTGTCTTGAAGAAATGTTCTGTAGAATTTTTTTATAGGTCTTTTGTGTCTCTAGTTAAGTTCACTCCCAAATATCTCAATTTGTAGTTAGCTATTGGAAATGGATTGCTTTCTTGATTTCCTTCTCTGAGTTCTCTTTGTTTCTGTAGAGGAATCCCGCTGATTTTGGATATTGATCTTATATCCTGCCACTCTACTAAATTGGCCTGCTAGCTCCAGGGTTTTTTTTTGTTGTTGTTGAGTCCTTCAAGTTTTCTGTGTACACTATTATATCATCTGAATATAGAGCTAGTTAAGCACTTATTTGTCCATATGGATGCATTTGAGTTCCTTCTCTTGTCATATTGTCCTAGCAAGCACTTCTAATACAATATGGGATAGAAGTGGTGACAGTGGGCATCCTTATCTGGCCCCTCTTCAAAAGGAAAATGCTTTTGATCTTTGACCATTGAGAATAATATTGGCTCTTGGTTTTGCATATATACTTTTGACTATATTGAGGAAATTCCCTTCTATTCCAATTTTTCTGAGTGTCTTTATCAGGAAAGGGTGTTGGATTTTGTCAAATGACTTTTCTGCAACAATTGCAAAGATCATAGGGTTCTTTTTATTTAATTTGTTAATATAGTGAATTACATTGATTATTTTTCTGATGTTGAACTATCATTCCATACATTCTATGAATCCCACTTGGTCATGATAAAATATTTTTTTATGTGCTTTGGTATTCTATTGGCTTTTGGATTCTATTTGGATTTTATTGGCTAGAATTTTGTTAGGATTTTGCATCTATATTCATGAGAGATATTGGTCTGTAGTTTTCTTTCTTGGTTATATCTTTGCCAGGTTTAGGTATTAGGGTTTTGATTGCTTCATATAATGGCTCTGGGCATGTTCCTTATTTTTCTACTTTTTAAAATAGTTAAAGTAGAATTGGTGATAGATCCTCTCTGAATGTCGGTCAAACACAGCTGTAAAGACATGTGGTAGAAGACTTTTCTTATGTAGAAGTCTTTTAATGATCTGTTCAATTTCTTCTTCTGTGACGAGTCTGTTTAAGCCTTCTGTATTTGTCTAGTCAGTCTGGGTAGGGCATGTGTTTCAAAGTGTTTGTCCATTTCCTCTAGGTATTAGAATTTAGCAGAGTATAGCTTTTTGTAGTATTCTGATATTATCAATTTTATTTATCTGATTCTGTTGTGATATAACCTCTGTTATTTCTTAATTGAGTTATCTCTGTCTTTTTTTCCTTTTGTTAAGATTGCCAATGCTTTGTCAATTTTATTGACTCTTTTGAAAACCACCTTCTGATCTTACTGATAGTTTCAATTGTTTTTCTGTTTTCTCTCATTGATTTCAGCTCTTTTTAAAAATTTTATTATTTTGTGTGTGTCTGTACCGTCAAATCAGATCTGACAGGTACAGGAGGAGATTGCCCCTCCTTTTCCGGCAGAGCATCTGATGGATTTGAACTTCATATCTCTGGGATTGCAGTACAGCTTCTTGCCACTAGGCCACCAGAACTCCCCTGATTTCAGCTCTTCTTATAATTTCTTTTCTTCTAGAGGCTGTAGGATTAGATTGTTGTTCTTTTTCTGTTTGATGAAAGTAATGAGTTAGAGAATTGATTTTCCTTCTTACTTTCTTTTTTCTGTGTGTGCCTATTGCTATGAACTTTACCCTGGGGACTGTCTTAAGCTCTATCCCAGAGGTTTTGGTATGTTGTATTTTCATTTTCATTTGTTTCAAGGAATTTTTTTTCTTTCATTCTTTATATCCTTTATAACCCTATTATGTTCTAGCAGAGAGTTATTCAATTTCCACATGGGTGGTTTTGTAAGCTTTACCCTCCTGTGGTTAATTTCTAGTTTTTGTTGATGCTTGCTCTGTGTCTTACTATGTGATTGATTCTGGAGAATGTATCATGTGCACTTGAGAAAAAAAGTGTTTTAGCTGGGTGCAGTACAGTGAATACATCCACAAAATCAAGCTGGCTGATTGTATAGTTTAGATCTTTGGCATCTTTGTTAAGTCTCTTTTGGGTTGATCTATTCTTTGGTGATAGTGGTATGCTGAAATTTCCTACCATTATTGTGGTGTTGTCTATTCCTTTCTTCAATTCTGAAAACCATTATTTTATATATTTTGCTGGTCTATCATTTGGTGCTTGAAAGTCTGCTGTTAGGGACCTCTCCAAAGTACTGAAGAACAATGATATAACTCTGGAGATTAAGGTGCATCTGATACAGGCCATGGTCTTTGCAATGACTTGTTATGCCTCAGAGAGCTGGACAATGGCTAGGAGAGACAGAAGGAGAACTGATGCCTTTGAGCTGTGGTGTTGAAGAAGAGTATTGAATATACCGTGGACTGCTAAGAAAATGAACAGGTTCATCCTGGAGAGGGTTAAACCAGGCTGCTCCTTGAAGGCAAGGATTCTGAAGCGTTGTTTGATGTATTTTGGATGTGTTGCAAAGAGGGACCAACCCTTGGAGAGGGATGTCATGCTTGGGAGATTGGAGGGACAGCGCAAAAGAGGAAGACCTTCTATGAGGTGGATTGATTCAGTGACTGGAGTAATCAGAGTAGGTGTGTTAGAGACAGTGAGATTGGCACAGTTTAGAGTAGGGTTTAGGGCTGTTGTACATAGGGTCGCTATGAGTCACGGATGAGTCAATGGCACATAACAACATTTGGTGTATAAATGTTGAACAAGGTTATGTCTTCTTGGTATGTTGTGCCTTTAATCAGTATGTAATGCCCTTCCTTATCTTTTATGATTGTTTTCATTCTGAAGCCTATTCTGTTAGAGATTAGTATTATCATTCCTCCATTTCTTGGAATGCCATTTGTTTTGTTGTTGTTGTTGTTATTCTTATATGCTAGTGGCCTGCAACTCATAGTGATCCTATGTATCCCTTGCCAATCTTATTGTCTCTGATACACCTATCTTCATTACCCCAGTGAATGAGTCTAACCATCTCATTGAGTGTCTTCCTCTCCTGTGCCATCCCTCTACACTCCCAAGCATGATGTCCCTCTCCAAGGACTGATCCTGCCTTGCAACATGTCCAAATTATGTCAGACAAAGGAATCATTGCCTCCAAAGAGCATCTTGATATCACTCTCTCCAGGATGAACTTATTTTCCTAGCAGTCCACGGTAATACTCTTCTCCAACACCACAGCTCAAAGGCATTAACTCTCCTTCTATCCTCTCTAGTCATTTTCAGCTCTCTGATGTGTAGCAAGTAATTGTAAAGACAATGGCCTGTATCAGGCACACCTTAGTCTCCAGACTGACATTGTTGTTCTTCAGTATTTTGGGGAGGTCTCTGACAGCAGATTTTCCCAATGCAATTATTCTTTTAATTTCCTGACTGCTGGTACCAAGAGTATTGATTGTAGAGCCAAACAAACTGAAGCTGTCAACAATCTCAATCTTTTACCATCTGCCATGGTGCTGCTAAATGGCCCAGTGGTGAGAATCTGTTTTCTTTCTTTTTTTTTAAAATTTTTACTTTATTATTTTTGTGTCAGTGTACCGTCAAATCAGATCTGACTGGAACAGGAGGAGATTGTCCCTCCTTCCCTGGCAGAGCATCTGGTGGATTCGAACCGTGTGCCTCTGGGATTGTAGTTGCAGCTCTTTACCACTAGGCCACCAGAGCTCCCCTTGTTTTCTTGATGTTTCACTTCAATCTATACTGAAGGCTGCAGTCCTTGACCTTCTGCTACAAGTGCTTCAGGTCCTTCTCTGTTTCAGCAAACAGGGTTGTGTCATATGCACTGGTATGTATTCCCTCAGGTTTTGCTTTTGAGTCTATCTTCTTTTTTTTAGATATGTCTCTTATAGGCAACGTATTGATGAGCTTTGTTTTTATCCTTTCTACTACTCTTTTTCTCTTAAATGGTGCATTTAGTCTGTTCACATCAAGTATGATTATTGTCAGACCAGGTTTTACCATTGCCATTTTATTATCCTTCTTTTTCTGTTGTTTCTACTTACTATGGTCCATCCACTTTCCTTTTGTGCCTTCATGTGAAGCATGAAGGACTTCATTTAAAATTTCTTGTAATTTTGGTTGTGTTTTCACAAATTCCTTAAGTTCTTTATTTTGGGGGGGGCGGCAAAGATTCTAATTTCTCCTTCATATTAGATGGAGAGCTTTGCTGGGTCTATCTTGGCTGGCAATTGTTTTCTTTCAACTTTCTGTATATGCCATCCCATTGTCTCACATGATTTCTGCTGAGAAATCAGAACTCAGTCTAATTGTTACCCCTTTGCAGGTGATCCTTTGTTTTTATCTTTCTTCTTTTAGAATCCTATCATTATCTTTTAATTTGGAGATTTTGTCTATAACATGTCTTGTTGTTTTTCATTTTAGGTCTAGTCTATTTGGTATTCTCTGTGCTTCTTGAATGTGGATTTCCTCATTCTTCAAAATAGCTGGGGAATTTTCTTCTGGTACCTCTTCCACAATTTTTTCAGTCACTCCTGTGTTCTGGAATTCAAATCTATGTATGTTGTTCTTTTTTTATGTCATTCCACATGATTCTAATGTTTTATTCATATATCATCTCTGATTTTTTTTTAAGTATGTTTCCAGTGAGACTCTTGTCTTCCAGCTCACTCTGTTTTACCTTTTCAGCTCTACTTTTTGTCTCACCAGTGTGTTGGACATTTTTTTCATTTCTGTCTTAATTTACCAGATTGCATTTTCATGTTTTTCTGTTATTTCCAGCACTTTGTTGGCTGTACCTTTCTCTGTCTTGTGATGATTTTTTTTCAAATTCTTCTACCTTTTCATCTATAGTATCAATTATTTTTTTCCATTTTTAGAATTTTCTTCCATACCTGTTCATGTTGCTCCTCATCAATATATTTTATTTATGGATTGCTTTCTTTGGGGTATTTGCTCTTTAAAGGCTTCCATTGCTTCATTCATCATTTTTATCTTTCTCTGTAGTTGTTTGTATAACTCCACATCAACATATTTCTTTTGGTTCTCTCTCTTTGGAGTGCTCATTGGTTATGCTTTTTTACGAGAAGATTTATTTTGTTTTTTCATGATAACTGAGGCAGACTGCTGCTTTCTTGACATTATGTTAGTCTTTTCTTAGTATGTGTTAGATTGGTGGAACTATAATGACCGGGTACGTGGCCAGGAGAGACCAGTCCTTGGAGAAGGGCATCATGCTCAGAGGGTGGAAGAACAGCTCAGGAGAGGAAGACCCTGGATGAGGTGGATTGATACAGTGTCTGGGGCAATGGGAGTGTGTGTGTTGGAATTAGTGAAATGGTTCAGGACAGGGAACGGTTCAGAGCACATAATGACAAAAACTTACTATATTGGTTGTTTTTTATTTAAGCCTCTTGTTTAGAGTCAACAGGACCTTGGGGAGGGCCTTTGTATTTAAAAGTCAGTTGTTATTATTTTTGGAGGAACATTCTTCTAAGTGAAGAGTAACCTTCAATATGCTGTACTGAGGTAACCTGAGGTTGCTGTGATGCTGAACCTTGTGCCATTGGGTTGTCAAACACTATAATGGTTACCCATGGTGGACAAAGTTTTGTGGACCTTCCAGTTTAAAACAGGTTTAGAAGCAGGAGTGACATCCACTTCTTAAACAACACGCCTCTGGAAACTCTATGAACTTTGATAAATGATGATAGTTATAGAAAGGCTTTTAGGCCTTTCGTTCATAGGGTCAGTATAAGTTGTGCTCCACTCGATGGCAATCAACAACAGGATATGGCAATGTTCTGTGAAAAACCTGTATGTTGGTACTCCCTCCTTGTGGACCGCAGTCAGTCCAGAGAGGGATGACTGTTGCCTTCCAGAAAACTCACCTCCACCTGGTCTCTTCCACTTGAGCTTAAGAAATACCACATGATGTGGCTAGAAAAGCAGTGCTAAAGGCCAAAGTACCTCTGATATTGGTGTTCCTGGTGCTAGACAGCTTGAATGGTGACTCGGCAATCTTTAGACAATGGGCTATTAGAGTCTCCAGACAGCAGGGGCAAGGTCTAGTGCTCTGGTTGGGTTTCAGTCTCAGCCACACTGAAACTGGAACTCCCAAGCCTAGCAGGCAGTGGTTCTGTGGCTTGTCAGGGCCTGAGTGTGTCTGGGCCATGCAGCAGCCTTTAGTAGAGGGTGGGGAAGCAGTGGCTGGAAAAGGCTTCTGGACCAGCCATGCCACACAGGTCTTTGTTTCTTGCAGCATTGTGATGGTAAAGGCTCCCTGATGAGCGTGTCTCTCAAGAAGAATGCATCTCACAAGAAGAGCACATCTCCTTGAACCATTCTTTTTGATGAGTCTTTATTTTAGAAAGGAAGAGATGAAATTTTGTACCTTAGATAGCTGTTCACTGACATTTTAGACCTCAATTACTAATCTCCAAAGAAGGATGTAGGGCTCCAAATAAGGATATATTTGTGGACTGTTATATCAGCTAACTTTTAAAAAATTGGCTTGCATATAATCATTCATAATCATTGTTTCATTCATGCACTTTATATTTTATATAACCATTCATATACACCATACTTTACTTAATTCATTGCTGTTATCATCCTGTCTTTTTAAGATCCTATTGAATCTTTTTTATTCCTTCACCTCCTCTGCCCACTAACTTCTGCTATCCTCATCTTTTTTATTCTTATCTTTAATTATT
>NW_006399988.1:3309149-3309917 GCF_000299155.1 Elephantulus edwardii
ACACAAAAACCAACTCAAGGTGGATCAGATAACAAAAAAATCTTAAAAAATAAATTTAAGGGTTTATTTAAAATTAATAAAATTTCTATACTTTTGCTCCGTGTTGGGTCTGCCATGTACCTGGGTATGTTTAAAGGATATACTAACATGAATCTAAAAATATGTAGTCCTTTAAACTGCCCATACCTGTCCATCTTGCCTGTCTGCTTTTTATCTTCTTGTTGATTAATTGTTATCACTGCTGACATTGCAGATTGTGTGTAACAATGCTCACCTTTTCTGGCTCCCCTTCTTGTGCAGCTCTCCATGCTGTCTCTCAAAGGTTTTGATATTTCAACTGTAATCTAATTTTAAAAAATTAACTTTTGATTTTTCCTATGAACAGATAATTTTGCTTTTTGTAGTGTGTGTTTTTTTTTTTTAAATTATTCCCTTGTTCTTTTCTAGCTTTATACTGGTAAGTCAGTGCAAATGCTCTGTTTCTTAAATTTGTAGACACTTGTTTTTCAACCTGTCATATGATCCTTCCTGTAAAATGATTCATGTACACAGGAGAAAAATATACAGTGGTCTCATGATAGTTAAACCATTCTATATATGCCCATTGTTGTTGCTGTTGTTGTTATGTGCCATCGAGTCACCTGTGACTCATAGCAACCCTATGCACAACAGGCCTAAATCCTGCTCGATCCCTTGCCTCTGATAAATCTATCCCCATTTCCCCAGTCACTCACCGAGGATCTTCCTTTCCTGTGCTTTCCCTCAACC
>NW_006399988.1:3310017-3316569 GCF_000299155.1 Elephantulus edwardii
CCAAGAAGTCCATGGTATACTCAATACTCTTCTCCAGCACCACAACTCAAAGTCATCAATACACCCATTAGGTTAAATTAATTATTGTTTTAAGTTTAGACTTTTCTTACTTTTTTAATTGAGATTTTAACGAATGCTTGTAGAGAACTTGGATTTCTATTCATTCATTGTTGCACATTTTCCACCTTGCCCACACTTCCTCGCCAGTTCACTTTTCTTTTTGAAAAAAAAAAATTCTTTCACTGTTTTTTTTAAAGATATTTTGTCTAATACTGAAAGTGGAATGTTGAAGACTCCATGCATGTTTGCAAAGTTGTTTATTTTTCCTTTCATATCAGCTAATATTAGTTTTAGTTTTTGAACCATTGATGTTAGGTGTACATATAATTGCTATGTCTTCTTGGTGGATTGATTATTTTATTATTATAAAATGTCCTTCTTTATCTCTTCTGAGAGATTTTTACTTAAAGCATTTTTAATCTCATATAGCTATGCCTGTTCTTTCTGAATAACATTTCTTGTAGATAGTGAATAAAAAGATAATTTCCTTCAGCTAGAAAGAAAAACACAATTCAGGTAGGTCATAGATGGATGAAACAATTTATGTGAATAACTGCCTCTGAAAACCCACTGAAAGGTCAGCTATGGGTTAGTTCCAACTTTAAGGTACACAAAAATAAGAGTAGCAATTGAAGACAGCTGAGAACCAGGTTGAAAGCTGTTGTTCTTAGGTGCCTTAGAGTCCAGTATGACCCATAGCGACCCTACAAACAACAGATATGAACTCTGTCCTATCCTGTGCCATCCTCACACCTCCTGATACACTAGAGTCTGTTGTGGCAATACAGTGTCAATCCACCTGGTTGAGGATATTCCTCTCTTTTGCTGACACTCTACTTTTCAAAGATTAAAAATAGGGATGTTCAAAGAGTGCAAGTGCTAGAGATTGGCTAGGCTGATAGAAAATGATAAGCAAAGTGATGGTTCTAGACAGCTTAAGACAAAATTAAATTGGTAGAACAACATGTATAATTTCATAACTTATGTAAAAGCTGCTCTATCACTGTCTTTAAAATTTATTGTGGTTACTATTGCTATTGTATTACTCTAAAATTCTACTGCAGGTATGAAATCTAGCAGCAAATTCATACCACACAGGATTTGACTGCAAAGCAGGACTGGAAAGATGTCAACTACATGAGCTACATACACGATGAGTTTCAGAAGGAATGAAAGGTTTGATCTCAACAACCCTAGTGTGTGTCACACGGAATTTACAGTAATCTGTATTGTCTCCTTGTAGAAAAACTAGCAATTCACGATAAAATTGCACCTAAACCCCATTGCAACATTGTGTTCGCAAAGAGCATCCCCTTAGTTACTGAAGCCCTCGAATGACAGACTGTGTTGTACATGTCTTTCTCTGTAATCTGTGTCTTACTGAACAATGACGGTTTTCTGTGAAACACGCTTAGTACCAATAGTGGATGAGATCCTTGGGAAAAATTTCTGGGAACGAAGGAAGAAGCACTTCTAGAAATCCGGTGTGGTACGAATATCACCTACATTTCCTACACAGCAGAACATCACTACCGTAAACCGTTCATTGTTCAGCAAGACGCAGATTACAGGGAAAGACATGTACAACACAGTCTGTAATTCGAGTTCTTCAGTAACTAAGGGAATGCACTTTGCGAACACAATGTTGCATATGTGTTTAAGTGCACTTTGGACCTGAATTGCTAAATTTCCTTCAAAGAGACAACACAGATTACTGTAAATTCCGTGTGACACACACTAGGGTTGTTGAGACCAAACCTTTCATTCCTTCTGAAACTCATCGTGTACATAGCTCATGTGGTTGACTTGACATCTTTCCAGGCCTGCTTTGCAGTCAAATCCCGTGTGGTACGAATTTGAGGCTAGATTTCATACCTGCCGTAGTAAACGGTACATCTTTCTGTGAAACACACTTAGTACCAATAGTGGATGAGATCCTTGGGAAAAATTTCCAGGCACGAAGGAAGAAACACTTCTGGAAATGCCGTGTGGTACGAATATCACCTACATTTCCTACACAGCAGAACATCACTACTATAAACCGTTCATTGTTTAGCAAGACGCAGATTACAGGGAAAGATATGTACAACACAGTCTGTCATTCGAGTTCTTCAGTAACTAAGGCGATGCACTTTGCGAACACAACGTTGCATATGTGTTTAAGTGCACTTTGGTCCTGAATTGCTGTTTCCTCCAAAGAGACAACACAGATTACTGTAAATTCCATGTGACACACACTAGGGATTTTCAGACCATACCTTTCATTCCTTCTGAAACTCATCGTGGGTGTAGCTCATGTTGTTGACATCTTTCCAGGTCTGCTTTGCAGTCAAATCCCGTGTGTTACGAATATGCTACTACGTTTGATACCTTTGGTAGTAAACGGTACATCTTTCTGTGAAACACAGTACCAATAGTGGATGAGATCCTTGGGAAAAATTTCTAGGAATGATAAAGATTTTATGGCTTTTGTGGATTAGAACTGGTACACTAGAAAAAGCCATCTCTGCTCCATGGTATAAAGTGACTCATTTAGGAAGATTAGAGAGACTTTAATGACTTTAGGGTGGGGTTTAATCCATTGTCAGTCCCATTAACTCATATGTCTGGCTCTGAGGTCAAGGACTCAAGGACTAGAACTGGCAACTAGAGTATATACAAATGATTTTCTGATAAGGTTTGGGCTGTCAGCATTCTTTGTGCTAATTTCAACCACAAATGTTCCGGTGAATAGAAGTCCATCCTTTCCCTCTCAACTGAAAAATTTCCAAAGTTAAATTTTAGAGAAGCATGCGTGATGAGAAATACTTTGCAGCCTACTTTGAAAAACATATTGTGCTACAACATTTATTTAATCATTATGTATTTTTTTCATATGTCTAAATATTGGCCTGTAGGGAGCTCTAATGGCTTGTAAGGAATTGCACTGCCATCCCAAAGACATACAGTTCAAATCCACCAGCTGTTCCACAGGAGAAAGATGGGAAATCCCCTCCCCTTCAATTTACTGACTTTGGAAATTCGTTGGAGTGGGTTAAATTGAAAGGTCAGTGAATGAAGGAGCCCCTCACTGAGATGGATTGATAGATAAACTCAAACGCACCATGGATCATGAATACAGCTCAAGGTCATCTTCTTTTCCCATTAGCTACAAGGTCACCAGAAATTGGAGCTAATTCAAGAGCAAGTAATACCAACAGCAATAACAACTCTGTTAGTCCAAGGGAAAGTTACTCACACATTTGGGAGACAAATTGTTAACTAAAATTAATTTTCGTGTTGGGGAATGCTCCTCTGAGAACAGTAGGGGCTCAACCAAAGGAAATGATTGCTGTGTTTTCATCACCATGGCTTATGTTCACGTAGAAAATAGACCAATACTTTTTTCCCCCTGCAAAGAGAATATGATACTTTAGAAATTAATAGAGCTATTGCTTTCAGTTTATATTATTTGTGATGCTTCAAAACAAAGACAGAGAGGTCAGGCTGGGTTATCATGCTAACTTAGCCTATATTGTTTCAGCTCAATCTACTGTTGATAAATGCCAAACCCACTTTCCAGTAAGAGCTGGAGGCAATATTTATCCAAGCCAGGCAGAAAGCTAAATTATTGGCTAAACTAGACTAAAATAGGACTCATGGAAAAACTTGCCAGTGCCTTTTAATAGCTGACTCAGTTTAACGGTTTACTTGGAAGCCTATCAATGTTGTAGACATTGCACTTAGAAAAATTCCAAATTCATCAGATTTACTTGCAACTGGGTAGAGGATTGGCTAAATTCCTCACCTGTCCTTTCTTCTCTTACAATTCTCTAATTCACATGGCAGAAAAACAGGAGAGAGAAGATTTATTTTTTCATTTTTTTCAATTGACAATATGTGTACCAAGTGTATCGTATTGATTGTGGAACCAAGTAGAATGATGTCATTGACTGTTTCAATCTTTTTTCCATCTACCATGATGTTGGCTATTTGTCCTGAAATGAGAATTTTTATTTTCTTGATGTTAAAATACAATCCCTTTGAAGTCTGTAGTCTTTGATCATCTGCAGCAGGCACTTCAAGTCCTTCTTACTTTCAGCAAGCAAGGTTGTGTCATCTACATAATCAACCATTACACTTAGTACAAGCAGTCAGGTCATAGTCTTTCCGATTACTTACTATGCATCTAAGAGCTACACAATGAATAAGGACAACAGAAAAATAATTAACACTTTTAAGCTGTGGTGTTGGAAAGGAACACTGAACATCCCATGTATGGCCAAGAGAATAAACAGATAGGTCTTGGAAAAGGTGCAGTCAGAGTGTTCTTTGGAGTCAAGAATGATGAGGCAAGCCTCACAAACTTTGAATATGTTGCTAGGAGGGGCTAATCCCTGGAGAAAGATGTGATGCTGGGAAGGTTAGAGGGTCAGCAAAGTAAAGGAAGACCCTAAACCAGGTGAATTGATACTGTGATTGCTACAATGGGATCTTGTGTGTCAGGAAGTATGTGGATGGCCCTGAATAGAACAAGGTTCAGATATTTTGTTCATAAGGTTCCTATGAGTCCTATTCAACTTGACAGCACCTAACAGCAATAACAGCAATCAGCAGTCAGGAGATGTATGCACTGGGAAAGTCTGCAATCAGGGATCTCTTCAAATTATTAAGGAACAATAATGTTACTTTGAGGACTGAGGTGTGCCTCATTCAGACCATAGTCTTTTCAATCACTTATTATCTTGGTGACAATCAGACAGTGAATAAGGGTGACAGAAAAAAGAATTGACACCTTTGAACTGGGGTGTTGGAGAAGAGTATTGAATATCCCACAGACTCTCAAAAGAACAAACAAATATATCTTAGAGAAGGTGCAGCCAGAGTATTCATTGGAGGCAATGACGATAAAACTTCATCTCACATGCTTTGGGCATGCTTCTAGGAGAAGCTATTCATTGGAGAGGGATTATCATGCTTGGAAAAGTGGAAGACTTGTGAAAGAGAGTAAGATCCTTGACCAATTGGATTGACTCAGTGACTGAGATAATGGGCTTAAGTGTGTTAGAGATTGTGAGGATGGCACAGGCCAGGCTTCTTATGTGTTGTTTCTAGGGTCACTATGAGTCATATTTGACTCAATGACATCTAACAACAACAATATATGTGTAGCACAGAATGAACTGAGGACATGGCAATTATGAGTTAATCAATGTAGAGATTGAATAGGTCAATCAAAACTGCCCAATATGCATAGTGGGATTTCTATGCCAATAATTAGATGCCATTTTGGAACAATAATAATGATTCTGCTTCATAGATACAAATGTGTCTGCTGCTGATGTGATACATAGATTATACAAAAATCTTAGTTTTTACTAAATTGAACTAACTCTAAAGGTGACAGCTTATTTTTACCTTTACATAATTATAACTAAAGAGCATGAGAAAAACCAAATAATCTTATAAACATACAAACACATTTTAAAAAGACATTTTAAGTTTCTAATAAAGAAATGTGGTGGCCTATTGAGTAAGGTGTTGTGCTGTAAACCCAACAGAAGGTAATTCAAATCCACCAGCTGCTCCAAGGGAGAAAGATGAGCAATTTCCCATGTAATTTACAGTGTCTGAGAATTTGCTAGAAGATCAGCTGTGAGTCAGTTTCAACTTTACGTGCCGAGTGAGTGAGGGAGGGAAGTACAAGACTAAGACTTTATCTTTAAAGTTTACCAGCTATCTATCAGTTTGTCATGCTGTGTTAGCTTATGCATTGCTATATTGGAAGCTAGTATTGCAAATGCTAATTGGGACATGCTTTAGCAGCCCTTCCAGACTAACCCCAGCAGGACTAGGAAGAAAAGCTGCATTCATTACTTATGAAAATCAACTAACGTAAACTTTATACACAACAGTAGAAAGCTGTTTGATACAGGGAGTATCTTAGTTTGTAAGTCACTACATAAGAGCTATAGCAATAAGCTGAAAAGTATAAGCTTGAATCAGGAAGACAGGATAGAACCAGCAATGTTTCCTTCTCTTGCACATCAGATCACCATAAATCAGAGCCAACTCTAGGGCAAATAAAACAACTTTTAGGTAAAGATGACAACAGCTTGATTAATGGGGGTGAAATGCAAGGAGAACCTGCTGAGTTGGATAGGCAAAGACATAAAATATAAATCTTGGGAAGACTAAGGAATAGAGGAAAGATGTGAGAAAATGGTTGTTTTGTATTGTATTTCTCTATCAACTTTCAGACTTGTCTGTATATTTGATGCTCCATTGTGTTCAACTTGAATATACTGTGGAAAAGTGCATGTCAATCAAATTGAACTGGGCTATACAGAAGGACAGAAGGAGAGTGGATGCTTTTGAGCTGTGGTGCTGGAGAAGGGTATTGAATGTACTATGGACTGCCAGGAAAACAAACAGATTTATCTTGGAGAGGATTAAACCAAGCTACTCCTTGGAGGCAAGGATTCTGGGGCTTTGTCTGACATACTTTGGACA
>NW_006399988.1:3316669-3318403 GCF_000299155.1 Elephantulus edwardii
TGAAAAGTAAAAGAAAAATTCTTTCACTGTTTTACAATCCCTCCTCCCAGGTCCACTCAACTATGCAGCCTTGGTTCTGGACTCCTGTCACAACAATAATACCTAATCACATATCCCTTTTAAGCAGTTCAATCTCTAATGTGTTTCAGTGCAGTATACATTATCCCATCTTTCTCAGTCTTCCCCCAACCCCAATGTCCGTCCTGTTTTACAACACTGGCACCATGCAGTATTTGTCCTTTTGTGACTGAGGTAGTTCACTCAGCGTAATGTCCTCCAGGGTAACACATTTTAAATAATATTGCATGCGTTCCTTGTTTTTCAGTGCAACATAGTATTCCATTGTGTAAGTATAACAGAGCTTCTCTAACCAGTCATTTGTTGATGGGCACTTAGGTTGTTTCCAACTCCTTGCTATTGTGAACAAAGCTGCAATAAACATGGGTGTGCATACCTCTGCTTGGGTGTCAGTTATGGTCTTTTTGGGGTATATTCCCAGTAGTGGAATTGCTGGGTCAAATGGTATCTTTATTTGTAACTTTTTGAGAACGTGCCCCACCGCCTTCCACAGTGGTTGCACCATTTTACATTTCCACCAACAGTGAATAAGGGTTCCAGTTTCTTCTTTTTATGCCTCCTTCCCTTTTCTTTTGAACATTTATATACATTTTTATCAGTTATCCTATTTTCAAAATAGTGGTCTTCATCCTTATGAGACTGGGCTAATTTACTTAGCATAATGCTTTTTAGACTCTCCTATGTGAGTCTATTTTACATTATATTTTACAAAATCATTGCTCCTAGTGCTGTATAACATTCCATTATATGAATGTACCACAATTTCTCAATCCATTTGGTTTTTTTCATGGGCATTTGAAGTGTTTCCTTTTTTTGTAGTGAATAACACTGATAAGAACATAAGTGTACGTATCTTCATTTGTGTCTTCATCTGGCTCCCTTTGGTATATTTTTTAGCAGTGGAACAACAAGGTCATATGAGATTTTTATGTTTAGCTTTTTGAGGAAACTCCATAGCAATTGCACCATTTTACAATCCCACCAGCAGTGTATAAGAGTTTCAATCTTTCTACATCATCTCCAACATTTATTGTTTGCTTGACTTTGATGTTTCATGAGTCCTGAGGGTTCTAAGACTAAAATCACTTTTCCTAACTATGGTTTATGGAATGTGTTGCTAGAGTGCTTTTTATATTTCCAATTTCAGTATATTTATTATTAACAATACATCTGGAATGTATTTCTTACAGATAACAAAAAAATCTTTTTTTTTTATTTTCTTGACTGAAAAGGCGTTTAACTGTGTAAGGTTATGATAAATTATTGATTACATTGTGAATAATGGCAATTCTACAACACTTAATTGTGCTCCTAGAAAACTTATACATAGATGAAGAAGCAGTCATGCAAACAGAACAAGGGACATTGCATGGTTTTTAAAATCAGGAAAGATGTGCATTAAGGTTATATCCTTTCCCTATATGTATTCTTTTTGTTTTTTTTTTAACCCTCTCCAAGATAAATGTGTTTATTTTCTTAGCAGTCCATGGTACATTTTTTTTTTTTGAAAAGTAAAAGAAAAGATTCTTTCATTGTTTTACAAACACTCCCCCGGGTCCCCTCCACCATGCAGCCCTCGCTCCAGTCTCCTGTGATGACAGAAATACCCAGTTACATCTCTCTTTTAGACGGTTCTCTCCCTCCTCCGTTTCAGTG
>NW_006399988.1:3318503-3332560 GCF_000299155.1 Elephantulus edwardii
GTTTGTGTCAGTTTAGGTAGGTTGTGTTTTTCTAAGTATTTGTCCATTTCCTCTAGATTTTCATATTTGTTTGAGTATAGTTTTTTCATAGTATTCTAATGTTAGCTTTTTTATTTTAGTTGGGTCTGTTGTGATGTTACCTGATTCATCTCTTATTCGGATTACCTGATGACTCTGTATTCTCTTTCCATCTTCTTTTAATGCTTCTTGGATCATTTAATATTCTGCCCAAAGAATCCTTAAGTATTGCAACTGGAGGCTTGAAATTGTTCTTTAGTTCCTTGACGCTTAAGAAATGCTGAACTAGTTTGGCTTCTTTGATTTTCTGACTCCAGCTCTTTACACATTTCAGTTAATACTTTACTGTGTCTTCCCCAACTGTTCTTTGAAATCTTCTGTTCAGCTCCTTAACATCTTGATTTCTTCCCTTTGCTTTGGCTTCTTGGCATTCTAGTGCAATACTCAAAGTCTCCTCTGACATTGATTTTGGTCTTTTCTTCCTCTTCTGTCTTTATAATGACCTTTTTTGCATTCTTCCTGGATGATATTCTTGATATCCTCTCACAGTTCTCATCTGGTCTTCTTCTCTCATTTGTGTTCGAGGTCTAAAACCTGTTTCTGAAAATCAGGTGGAATAGACTCAAGGTCATATTTCAGTTCTTGTGGATTTGATTTCATTTTCCTTAGCTTCAGCCCTTGCATATAAGTAGTTGGAGGTCTGTTCCACAATCAGCATCTGCCCTAGTTTTCACAGCTGATATTGAACTTCTCCAGTGGTTCTTTCTACAGATGTATCTGATTCCTATGTATACCATTAGGTAAAATCCATGTGCTTATTTTTCTTATGAAACGTATCAGCAATGAATAAATTATTGATTGTGCAAAATTCTATCATTCTATCTCCAGCTTAATTTCTGTCACTAAGTCCATGTTTTCCAACTACTGATTCTTCTTCTCTGTTGCCAAATTTTGCATTCCAGTTATCCATTATTATTATTGTTAATAATAATAATGAGAACCACCTGGCCAACTGACTAGAAGAGATCTATATTTGCTCCAATTCCAAAGAAAGATGATCCAACAGAGTGTGGAAATTATTAAACAATATGATTAATATCACATGCAAGGAAGATTCTGCTGAAGATTATCCAAAAATTACTTGAACAGCATATCAACAGAGAACTGCCAGAAGTACAGGCTGGGTTTAGAAGAGGCCGTGGTACTAGGGATATTATCATTAATATTAGATGGATCTTGGCTGAAAGCAGGGAATATCAGAGGAATGTCTGTGCTTCATTGACTATACGGAGGCATTTGACTGTGTGGATCACAACAAAATGTGGTGAACTCTAAGAAGAATGAAAATCCCATACCTGCACCTGGAGGCAGTCAGAATAGAGCAAGGGAAAATGGCATGGTTCAAATTTGGGAAGGGTGTACACTAGGGATGTGTCCTATCTCCATATCTTTTTACTCTATATGCAGAACAGACTATCTGGGAGGCTGGGCTGTATGAGAAGAAGTGTGGGATTGGAGGAAGATTCATCAACAATCTGTGTTATGCAGATGACACAACCTTGCTTGCTGAAAGCTGAGGAGGACCTGAAGCTTGCTGCAGAAGGTCAAGGACTGCAGCCTTTGATATGAATTGAAGTTCAATATTAAGAAAACAAAGATTCTCACCACTGAGCCGACTGGCAGCATCCTGGTGGATGGTGAAGAGATTGCAATTGTAAACAGCTTTCATTTGCTTGGTTCCACAATCAACATTCTTGTTACCAGCAGCCAGGAAATAAAAAGACATATTGCATTGAGGAAGTCTGCTTTCAGAGATCTCTCCAGAGTACTGAAGAGCAACTATGTCAGTCTGAAGACTAAGGTGCACCTGATAGAGACCACGGTCTTTGCAATCACTTGCTATGTATGCATCAGAGAGCTAGATGATGACTAGGGATGATAGAAGGAGAATTGATGTCTTAGAGCTGTGGTCCTGGAGAAGAGTATTGGATATACCATGGGCTGGTAGGAGAACAAGCAGGTTCTTTTTAGAGAGAGTGAAGCCAGGTTGCTCCTTCGAGGCAAGGATTCTGAAGCTTAATCTAACATACTTTGGACATGTTGCAAGGAGAGGGACATCATGCTTGGTAGGGTGGAGGGACAGCGCAGGAGAGAAAGACCCTCTATGAGGTGGATTGATTCAGTGACTGGGGTAATGAGGGTGGGTGTCAGAGACAATAAGACTGGCATAGTACATAGGGTCACTATGAGTTGCACAGTACTCGATGGCTCATAACAGCAACCACAGCAACAACAACAACAACAACTACTACTATACACTCAAAGCCCAGCAAACATATATATGTTTTTTTATATTTGAGGTTTGTATATGAATATTCATATGATGGAACTCACTGTGAGGTGCTTAGGTCTGAGGGAATTTACAAGAATATTGAGATGTTGTACATTGATAGATGAAAATTCATATGACATCTATTTAATCACTGAAGTTTTCTCCTCTGATCTAGAAGATAAATTTATATAATCTTTTTATATTGACTTCTATTTATTACCATGTCTTGAAAGAAATTGTTTCTCTCCCTTTTGGAAAAATGTTGAAATTGTAAGCAAATAAATCCTGGTGTTGTAGTGAATTATATGTGGGCTGTTAATGGAGAAATTGGTGGTTTGGATCCACCAGCCACTCTGCAAGAGAAAGATGAAGCCGTACTCTCCCACTAAGCAGATACTAGAGATGGATGGGTCAGAACTGAGTCAAAGGCAGTAGGATTTCTGAGTTTAAAAAAGGTTAGTTAAGTGTATCCAGACCAGCACTTGCATAAAAGGGGAATATTTGCCTCCATAGTTTCTCTTATTTTTAATCACCACAAATAGGGGAAATGGTTATCCCAGAGGCATCTAGATATGTTAGAAAAAATGAAATCTAAGCTATTTTGAGGTCTGGAAAGACCCCAGACATGTTTGATGGTTTTCGTTTAGATTTTACTGAGTGCTTGGTCTATTAACTTTAATCCTAATATGTACAGTATGTTTTTTATTATTTGTATAAAACTCAGCAAAATGGTATTTGCTAAGAGTTATTTATTTTTTTCCATCTGTTTAATTTCATTGAACCTCACTAATTTCCTTCCATTTCCATTTTTTGCTTTAATTTAATGAGTATCCTGTTCATGGACAATAAACTATTTACATTTTGAGAAGTTCAAATTTTGTCAGAACTTCATTATTTCCAAAGTGAGACACACATTTTCCGTAAGTAATGATGGATGGTTTAGAAGTAGGAGGTAGGGCTTGAAAAGAATTTACTCTTTCTCAGATTTTTTTAAAAAAATTATTACTTTAACAAAAGTTTACAGAAAGTTTGGGTTTTTATTCACTCATTGTTGCACATTTTCTTCCCTCCCCCTCTTTCCTTCCTCTCCCTATCTACTTTGTAATGTTCTCTTGTTCCAGACTGTTGTAATATATATTATGCCTAATCATGTCCTTCTTGAACAGTTCTTCCTTTCATCTTATTCCACTTTTTTCCTATTCTCCCCACAATCCCCCCATGTTAATCCTATTTTATAACAGCAATGTTATGTAATGTTTGTCTTTTTGTGACTGAGATATTTCTCTGATTTCTTGACTGCTTTTCTGTTGGTAGTTCCTAAAATAGAAATGACTGCTTTGGTATTACAAGAGAATCAAAAATAACAAAAAATAACCTTTCTATGTTTACCAGCCCTTTTTCATATATTATAAACTTATTTAACCTCTGATAAGTATTGTGAAAAGAGTAGCACTAAAGTAACACATTTAGAAGTCTGAACTATTTCCCACAGGTTAAATAAGTGAAGTGCATGTTTACTATCTGTCAACTTAGAGATAGCATGAAGATGAGTCAAATGTTCTCTCCTCAATGTTTTCTTTATCTATTTCTCCAACCATTTTTTTAAGTAAGCTTATCAACAACTAACTCCTGATTCAGCTCTGACATCTGTCAGGACAGCTCTTTCTGATGCTGGTCTGGCTGACTGGACTCAGCAGGAAACTGCTGGACGACAGCTGGTATCCGAGGAGCCTCAGGAGGTTCCACACCCTTCAGCGGGGTCCACAGCCTTAATCTGCAGGAGGCTGGACTCTGGAGATGTCTGCTGGACATCAGTTGTCCTTGACAACCTCTCTAAGAACTGACAGAAGGTTAGTGAATTCAAGAGGGAATGGAGATCAGGACAAACAGTAAATGAGCAAGAAATGGGGAGAGGGCATTTACTCTTGGCTTAACATAAATAAACCCTGTCAGTGAAAAGTAACCACAAACACATTTCCTCTGAATAACATCTACCCTTCTATGTAGAAATATTGTCTTTTCATTAATGAGACTTAAATACATCTTCTAGGTTTAAATTTAGGACAGTTTCTTGCCTGGAAGTAGACTGTCTTCTCTGCAGCGTTGAGCAGTATAGATAACTTCAAATAAATAAAATTAGTCATATGTTTATCATTATCCAACATGGGGTGGGTTGGTGGTTAACAACCTCCAAAAAACTAAGCAAGGAAGCAAATATAGACAGAACACAAAGCTATAAAATAATTTCAAGATTTGTTGTCATTTTCGTGCCACTGAGTTGAGTATAGCTGAGGGTCGAGTGTTTTCTTTTTTTTGGGGGGGGGTCGAGTGTTTTCTGATTTAAGCTTCTTGTTTAAATATCAACAAGACATCTTGGTTGGTCCTTGATTTAAGGTGAGCTTGTCTCCATTTGGGTGACTGGGTGACATAGCAGGAATCTGTAAGATGGGCGTGCTTGTTCTGGTTGAGGGTCAGGTGGAATATCTGGTTGTTTTGTGATTTAAGCCTCTTTGATAGTCACAACAAGACATCATGTCGTCATAATTCAGAAGAACATTCTTCTAAGTCTTATAGCACTCTTCTGTCTGTTTGCTACTGAGGTAATCTGGGTCAGCTGTGATTCTGAACTCTGTACCATTGAGATGTCAAATGCCATAATGGTTGCCCATGATGGACAGTGTATGTTGGAGCTCACAGTTTAAGACAGGTTTGGAAGCAGGAGTGACATCCACTTCCTAAACTACATGTCTCTGGAAACTCCATGAACTTGGAGAAATGATGTTATTTACAGAAAGACTTCAGACCTTTGTTCACAGGGTTGCTATGAATTGGTGCTCGACCTGACAGCAATCAACAGCATCTCTCTCATATATTTTATATATATACACACACATATATATCTCATGTATCATATATATCTCATATATCATATATATCTCATGTATCATATATATATATCTATCTATCTCATTTATCATATATATGTATAAAAAAGATTTGAACCCTATCCTATCCTGTGCTATCCTCATAATTTCTGATATCCTTGAGTCTATTGCGACAATCATTGTACAATTCTATCTTATTGAAGATCTTCCTTTCTTCCATTGGCCCTCCATCTTTCCAAGCATAATGCTCCTTTTCAAGGAATCATCCCTTTTAACAACATGCCCAAAGTATGTCAGATGAAGCTTCACCAACTCTGCTTCTATGAAGCACTCTTGCTGTACCTTCCCCAAGACATATCTGTCTTTTGGCAATCTATCCAATATTCTTCTCCAATACCACAACTCTAATCAATTTTTCTTCTGTCATTCTTATTCATGCCAATCCATGCCATTCGATTCTGGTTCTCAAAAGCATAGAAAGTGATTGAAAAAACTATGGTCTGAATCATGCATATCTTAGCACCCAAACTGACACCATAGTGCCACAATACTTTGGAGAAGTCCCTAATAGAGTTTTCCAATCCAATACATTTTTTAATTTCTTGACTTCTGGTGCCAATATTGATTATGGATCCAAGTAAGGTGATTATTGTTATATGCCGGCAAGTTGAAACCAATCTATAGCCACCCTCCAGCAGGTTTTCAGAGGCAGTAAATCTCATGGGAGGAGACTGTCCATCCTTTCCCCTCAGATTCAAATCACATGCCTTTGGGATTGCAGCACAGCTTCTTACCACTAGGTAACCTGTCATTAACAATTTTGATCTTCTCTCCTTCTACCATGATACTGCCTATTGGCCCAGTGGTGAAGATATTTGCCTTCTTGATTTTGAGATGTAAACCATGTTGAAAGGAGCACTAATAGCCTAGTTGGCAAGAAGCTGTGCTGCAATTTCAAAGGCATGGGATTAAATCCATAAGCTTCTCCTTGGGAGAAGGATAGGCAATCTCCTCCTGTGCAGTTAATTAACTCTAAAAACCCTCTGGAGAGTCAGCTATGAGTAGGTTCCTACTGGACAGTAAACAACACCAACAATCTGTCTGAAGTTTTTGGTGCTCTGCAACAAGTGATTTAAGTCCTCTTCACTCTCAGTGAGAAATTACCTTTTTATTGAGATGTAATTAACATACCATGAAATTCAACCTTTTAAAACACTTTAGTAGTTTTTACTATATTCATAAAGTTGTGCAACCACTAAAGTGAAACAAACTCAATTGGAGCACAGTGGACTCTGAGCTGGGGTATAGGCCTGTGCTGCCTAGCCTTCCTAGAAGCTGTCTTTTCTCTGAAGCTGATGGCCAGGCTTTCTGTCTTAAGCTGTCTGAGTAGACTTGAACTACCAAATTTTTCTTGATAGCAAAATACTTGGCTGTTTGTTTCAATTATGACTCCTGTACAACCCTTACTACTTTCAGAACATTTTCACCACTCCAGAGAAACCCCATACCCATTAAGCAGTAATTTCTCATTTCCTCTTTCCTTGGGTCCTGACCAAAATCCCAAACAAAACATCCCACTAAATCCATTGCGATTTGGTTGAACTTGATTCATAGTGATTCTTTAGGGTTTTTAAGGGTGCAAATATTTTCAGAAGAAGGCTGCCACATGTTTCCTCTGCTGAGTGACTGGCGAGCTCAAACTGCTAATCTTTTGATTGGTATCTAGAACTCAATCTCTGTGCCAGCAGGGCTCCATTAACAAAAAGAGTATACTTGTTATCTGTATGTTGTTGTTGTGTGCCAGCTGAGTGGGAACCTGACCCTCCAGGGGGTTTTCAGAGGCAGTAAATGGCACAGGATGAGATAACTCATCCTTCTATAGTGGAGAACTTGGCAGATTCAAACTGAGTGTTATTGGGATTTTAGGACAGCTTCTTACCTCACGCCATCAGATCTCTATATCCATAGAGTTTCTATTTTTTAACATTTCATATTTAATGGAAGCAGAAAATATGTGGCCTTTAATGACTGGCATTTTATTTTTTCACTTAAAATTATTTTATATTAATTTGCAGACAAAATTAATATACATTGTGCTTTACACATTGCTCAGTTAACATAACATTTTCAAGGTTCATTTATGCTGTAGCATGACTCAATACTTTATTATTTTTACTGCTAAACTTCAGGGCAGCTCTAGTGGTCTGGTGGGTATAAGGAGTTGTACTGCCAAACCAAAGGTTAGCAAATCAACTACACAGCTGCTCTGCAAGAGAAAGATGGGCAATCTCCCCCATGTGATTTACAACTTCTAAAAATACACTGAGGGGTCAGCTTCGAGTTATTCTGACTTGATGGCCAAAACAACAACACATAATATTCTGTTGTATCAACATAGTGTGTTTTGCTAATTTATCCATGAACTAATGGGCAATTAGGGAGCTCTAGTCCCTAGTGATAATAAACTGTGCTGTAGTTCCGAAGGCTTATAGTTTGAATTCACCAGTTGTTGCTCAGAAGAGAGATAGGCAGTCTCCTTCCATGCAATTAACTGCCTCTGAAAATGAGCAGAGCATCAGCTATGGGTCAGTTCTGAATCAACAAGACACAACAATAATGTGCAATTTGGAACATCTTCAGCTATTGTGAATAGTATATGATATTTATGTGCATATTTTTGTGTGGATTTGGGATTTTATTTTTCTTAGGTGTATAACTAGGAGTAAAATAGGGGGGTATAACTAAAAGTAGAATTGGTGGGTTTTATTGTAAGCCTCTATTTAACCTTTTGATGAAATAAAGTGGTGGCGTAATTTTAAAATTATCACTTCTTAATGTTTGAGTGTCTCATTTCTTCATTTCCTTGACAGCACTTGCCATTATCTGACATTCTTATTCTAGTCATCTTAGTATGAAGTTCTTATTGTGGTTTTAATTTGCATTAATTCTTCATGGTTAATGATGCTGCACATCTTTTCATATGCAATTTATTACTTCATATTTGTTTACATAAATATCTATTCAGATATTTTACTTTTTTAAAATTGAGATTACCTTTTTATTGTTGAGTTATAAAAAATGCTTATGAGATACTCGGTTTGCAAAAAAAAATCCTGTTTCATAGGTTGTCTTTTTGCTTTTGTGATGAATTTTTTTAATTAAAAAATATTTTTATGAAGTCCAGTTTCTTTTTCTTCTGTCCCTTGCCTATTTCGGTGTAAAATAGGACAAGATTGTGAAGATTTATCCCTATGTTTTCTTCAAAGAGTTTTGTAATTTTAACCCTTATATTTTGATCAAGTACAAAAAAATTAGTGACTTTTTAGAAGCTGTAAATCACATGGGAGGAGATTGTCCATCTTCCTCTTGCAAAGCAGCTTGAGTAATTGGTTTTTTTAACAGATTTTGAGTTAATTTTTATCTATAGTGTGAAATAGGAGTTCAATTTCATTCTTTTGCATGTGAATACTCAATAACCCCAGCATAATTTGTTAAAATTCTATTCTTTCCTTATTTAAATATATTGCCATCTTTGTTAAAAGCAGCTAAATATATGATTTTGTTTCTGATTTATCAATACTATTCCACTAATCTACATGTCTGTTTTTAGACTACACAGTGTCTTGATTACTGTAACTTTTAGCGTGTTTGTAGATTTGTAGTTATTGTTGTTGTCATGTGCCATAGAGTCACCTGCGACTAATAGTGACCTTGTGTACAATAGGCCTAAACTCTGCCTTATCCTGTGCCAATCTCACTGTCTCAAACACACCTATCCCATTACCCCAGTCACTGAATCAATTCATCTCATCAGGGGTCTTTCACTTCTGCTCTGTCCCTCCAGCCTCCCAAGCACAATATCCCTCTCCAAGGACAGGTCCCTCCTTACAACATGTCCAAAATATGTCAGATGAAGCTTCAGAATTCTTGCCTCTAAGGAGCAACCTGGCTTCACCCTCTCCAGGACAGACCTGTTCATTTTCTTAGCAGTCTATGGTATATAGACAATACTCTTCTCCAACACCACAGCTCAAAGGCATCCATTCCCCTTCTCTCCTCCCTGGTCATTGTCCTGCTCTCTGATGTATAGCAAGTGATTGCAAAGACATATATCAGGTGCACCTTAGTCTCCAGACTCACATCATTGCATTTCAGTACTTTAGAGAGGTCTCTAACCACAAACCTTCCCATCACAATACATCTTTTCATTTCCTAGTTGCTGGTGCCAAGAGTGTTGACTGTGGAGCCAAACAAACTAAAACCTTGAACAATCTCAATCTCCTCACCATCCATCATGATGCTGCCAATTGGCTCAGTGGTGAGAACCTTTGTTTTCTTGATATTGAGCCTCAATCCATACTGAAAATTGCAGTCCCTGACCTTCCACAGCAAGTGCTTCAGGTCCTCCTCAGTTTCAGTAAGTAGGGTTGTGTCATCTGTTTAACACAGATTGTTGATGGGTCTTCCTCCAATCCTGACATCACATTTCTCCTCATACACCCCAGCCTCCCAGATAATCTGTTCTGCATATAGGTTGAAAAGATATGGAGATAGGACACATCCATGGTGTACACCGTTCCCAATTTTGAATCATGCAGTGTTTCCTTGCTCTGTTCTGATGACTGCCTCCTGGTCCAAATATATGTTTCGCTTTAGCACAATTAAGTGTTCTGGGATTCCCATTTTTCTTAGAGTCAGACGCAGTTTGTTGTGATCCATACAGTCAAATGCCTTTGCATAATCAATGAAACAAAGATAGACATTTTTCTGGTACTCTCTGCTTTCAGCCAAGATCCATCTAACATTAGCTACAATATCCATAGTACCACAACCCCATCTAAACCCAGCCTGCACTTCTGGTAGTTCTCTGTTGATGTGTTGTTCTAGTCATTTTTGGATAATCTTTAGCAGAATCTTGCTTGCATATGATATTGTTTGATAATTTCCACACACTGTGGGATCACCTTTCTTTGAAATGGTAACAAATATAGATCTCTTCTAGTCATTTGGCCATTTGTCCTCCAGATTTCTTGGGACAACTTGGTGAGCACATCTAGGGCAGCATCTGTTAGTTGAAATATGTCAATTTGTATACATCAATTCCTGGGACCTTATTCTCAGCCAATTCTTTCAAAGCAGTTTGAACTTCTTCCTTCATCACCACAGACTCTTGTTCATATGTTGTTTCATAAAATTCTTCGGTGTCTGCCAATTCCTTTGGTATAATGAATATATACTCTCCATCTTCTTTTAATACTTGCAGAATCATTTAATATTCTGTCCAAAGCATCCTTAAGTATTACAACTTGAGGCATGAACCTGTTCTTCAGTTCTTTGAGCTTAAGAAATGCTGAGTGAGTTTGGCCCCTTTGATTTTCTGACTCTAGCTCTTTGCACATGTCATCATAATACTTTACATTGTCTTGTTGTGCTGCCTTTTGAAATCTCGTGTTCATCTCCTTAATGTCTTCATTTATTTTCTCTGCTTTGGCCTCTAGGTGCTCTAGTGCAATATTTAGTTTCTTCTGACATCCATTTTGGTCTTTTCTTCCTCCTCTGTCCTTGTAATGACCTTTTGCACTCTTCCTGGATGATATTCTTGGTATCTTTCCATAACTTATCTGGTCTTTGCTCATTAGTGTTCAAGGTCTCAAAACTGTTCCTGAGATGGTTCTGAAATTCAGGTGGGATGGACTCAAGGTCATATTTTGGTTCCCATGACCTTGATTTGACTTTACTTAGCTTCAACTTAAACTTGCATATGACTATTTGGTGATCTGTTCCACAATCACCACGTGGCCTAGTTTTCACAGCTGATATTAGGCCTCTCCTGCAGTTCTTTCCACAAATGTAATCTATCTGATTCCTATGCATACCATTAGGTAAAATCCATGTGTATAGCCTGCATTTATTTTTCTTGTAAAATGTATTTTCAATGAATAAATCATTGGTTGTGCAAAATTCTATCATCCTATCTCCAGCTTTATTTTCTGTCACCAAGTCCATGCTTTCCAACTACTGATCCTTTTTCTCTGTTCCCAACTTTTGCATTCCAGTCACACATTATTATTAGTGCATCTTGATTGCATGTTCAATCAAGCTCTGAAGTCTTCTATTTCCTCTTGTTTGTAAAAAAAGTTTGTAATATCAATATTGAAGAGGACTCAATAATCTACATTATTATGCAGATGACATATACTGTTTGTAGAAAGTTAAAAAAACTTAATGCACTTATTGATGAAAATTAAAGACTAGAATCCTCAATATGAATTACACTTCAACATCAAGAAAATAAATATCCTTGCAAATGATCAATAGGCAATATCATAATAAATGGAGAAAAGATTGAAGGACTGAACAATTTCATTTTACTTGGACACATAATCAACACTTGTATAAGCAGCCATAAAGATATGAAAAGAGGTGCCAAATAGGACAAGAGAGTTTGGGACACAGAGCTACATGTAGGGAAAAGACTTCTCAGCTTCTTGTGAGAGGGAGGGCTGACTTCAGATCTACCTGTACATGAACTGTTTAAATTGCCTCCTCTGATCTTGTGCCACTCCAGAGACAAAGGAAGACATTAAACTACAGGAAATAAAGTGCATCCAGTGAAATACCATTCCCCAGTGTCAGAACTTTTTTTTATAAGATAGGTGACTGAAGCTTCCCTTAGGAAAGGTCCTTTCATTTGAGAGCCCTTACTTCTGTGGATTCAGGTTTGTCCATGGGGCAAATAAGACTTAAGAGAGTTTGAGACAGAAAGCTACAAGCAGGAGAAAGACTTTCTCAGCTTTTTCAATTGGCAGGTTGAACTGGAAGAAAGAGCTGCCTTGAAACTACCCTTGTCATGAATTGCTTGAGTAGACTATGTGGTCTTGTACCACTCAGCCACTCCATATATGAAAGAGGACAATAGAGTTTGGGATAGGGAACTACATTAAAGCAAAATTCCTGCAGGACTGCAGAGCAGAATATTTTAACCTAGCACCTAATAAATAACATCATAAGATAAGAATTATTGACGACTTATGCAGATACAATAGAAACAGCCTAATAATTATCAAGGAAAACTTCACATAATGTTAAGAAAGCAGCAGGGAGCTCCAAACACTGTGAAAAAAAGACAAGTTAAGTCTTCTCAAAAAAAAAAAAATAAGAAAAAAAAATAAAAGCGGACCCAATGAATGCCACAGAGTCAAGAAAGCAGCTGATAGATGTTGATATGGAGACTTTCAAACAGTTTTGAAAGAAAGCATAAGTTATTAAAAATCAACAGAACTCACAAATAAAAGGAATACTATAAAGTTTAGAACCAGAAGAAATATATTGATGAGAGTTATTTAAACAGCTATGGAAGAAGGTGTAAATGATGGAAGAAACAATAGAAACCATTAAGAAAGCAAACACTCCAGAGACAGAGTCAGAAGTAATACATTGATGAGGAGGAACTTGTACAACTATGGAAAAAAATGCAAAAGATGGAAGAAATAATTGAAGTTATATAAAAAGGTACAAGAGCTCAAAAACTCATCATGAGATAGAGAGGATACAACCAACACAATACTGGAAATTTCATAAGTGCATGAAAAGACAATTCAGAATATTAAGACTGAAGTGGTAGAAGTGCCCAATATGCTAGAGGGGAAAAAATGTAGAACAGAAGAGACAGAACACAGAGCCAGTGAGCTGAAAAACCAGAATCTCAGTGGAAACATACTATAAGAAAAATCAGAGATTAGTCATAAAGAAAATTAAGAAACCATTAAAATCATGTGGGATGACATAAAAATGAACAACATTCATGTGACTGGAATTCCAGAATATGAGAGAGACAGGAATACCATTGAGAAAATTGTGTTAGAAGATTTTAACACAACTCTCACCAAAGGTAGGTCATCACAAAAGAAACTTAACAAAGATGCAGAAGATCTAAACTGCACATTCAGCCAGCTCAGTCTGTGGATGTATTCTGAGTACTGCACCCAACTAAATCTCAGTTCACTGTCTTCTCAAGAGCACATGGTACAGGTTAGGGGAGGTGAGGGAAATTGAAAGAATTTGTTCAAATTTGCATTTGAATTTTATAAATAAACTAGTTGGGGGGGGGAGGAAAGCACATGGTACATTATCCAGAAGTGTTCACATATTATGGCACAAAACAAGCCTCAACAAATTAAAAAAAAAATTGAAATAATAAAAAGTGTCTTCTCAGACCATAATGCCACAACTAGAAATTAACCACAAGAGGATAAAGCTTATAAAACCACCAAAGTGGAAGCTAGAACATGATTGCATTATAGAATAAATAAAGAATGAAAGAAAAATGTTCCTCAAAGCAAATGATGATGAAAACACAAAGTAACAAAACCTCTCAGACACAGCTAAGGCAAGCCTCAGGAGGCAGTTCAAAAAATAGGCAAACACATTTTAAAAAACGATAAAAGAAGCAAAAGTAATGCTCTAACTCAACACCTTCATTAAATAGAAAAAGAACAACAATTTAACCAAACAGCCTCTAGAAGAAAGGAAATTATGAGAAAAAGAGCTGAAATCAATGAGATTTTAAAAAAAAACCAAAAAAACCACAGAAAAACAATTGAAGCTATCAACAAAACCAGGAGATGGTTTTTCAAAAGTATCAATAAAGAGAACATTATGCTGAGTGAAATATCCCAGCCACAAAAGGACAAATATTGCATGGTGCAACTGTTGTAGAACGGGAATGACCTTGGGGTTGGGGAGAGACTGAGTAAGATGGGTTCAATAATGTATACTGCACTGAAACAGAGGAGGGAGAAAACTGTTTAAAAGAGATATGT
>NW_006399988.1:3335139-3335728 GCF_000299155.1 Elephantulus edwardii
CTCAAACCTGTTCCTGAGATGGTTCTGAAATTCAGGTGGGATAGACTCAAAGTCATATTTTGGTTGCCTTGGATTTGGTTTAATTTTCCTCAGCTTCGGCTTGAATTTGCATATGAGTTGTTGGTGGTCTGTTGCACAGGCAGCTCCTGGCCTAGTTTTCACAGCTGATATTGAGCTTCTCCAGCGGTTCTTTCCACAGATGTAATCGATCTGAGTCCTATGCAAAACAGAAAATATTGTCAATAAAATTGGTAAGCTTTTGGCTATTTTAACAGAACAAAAAAATGGAGAAAACGTTAATAACTCAATTAAGGAATGATAGAGGTGACATCACAGCAGAACCAGAGGAAATTATATCTATAATATCAGATTATTATGAAAAGCTATACTCTGATACATTTGAAAGCCTAGAGGAAATGGGCAAAGTCTTTGAAACTCATGACCCTATCAAGATTGGCATGGATAAATGTAAAAAACTTGACAATATATATCATAAAAGAAGAAGCTGAGCAGACCATAAAAAGACTCACCCAGAAAAAAGTCTTAGTCCAGATGGCTTCATGGCTGAATTCTCCCAAACATTCAGAGA
>NW_006399988.1:3335886-3344536 GCF_000299155.1 Elephantulus edwardii
TAATTATTTAAAAAATAGAAAAAGAAGGAATACTCCCAGAGACATTCTATGAAGCAAATATAATGCCAATATCAAAATCAAACAAAGATACTGTAAAAAAAAATTACAGACAAGTATCTGTCATGAACATAGATGCAAATCTATGTTAATCCTTAGCAAAATCCTAGCCAATAGAATCTAAAAGCACATGAAAAAAAGGAATTCATCATGACCAACTGGGATTCACAACAGGTATGCTAAGGTGGTCCAACATAAAAACAATCACATTAACAAAGCAAATAATAAGAACCATATGATCTTAACAATTGATGCATAAAAAGCATTTGGAAAATCCATACCCTTTCTTGATTAATATACTCAGCAAAATAGGAATTGAAGGGAATTTCCTCAACATACTGAATAGCATACATGCAAAATCAAAAGCTAATTATCATTCTCAATAGAGAAAGATCCAAAACATTTTCCTTGTGAACAGTGACCAGACAAGGGTGCCCACTGTCACCACTTCTATTCAGTATTGTGTTAGAAGTACTTGCTATGTGGCAATATGACAAGAGAAGGAAACAATAGGCTTCCAGATCAGCAAAGATATTAAGCTGTTACTATATGCAGATGATATGTTAGTGTACACAGAAAATCTCAAATACTCAACCAAAAAAACTGTTAGAACTGTTGTTGTTAAGTGCCATCGAGTCGCAGGCGACTCATAGCGACCCTATGAAGGAGAGTCCTCAACGCTTGGGTGCCTTTCATCGTCTCTCCAGGTTCATAGAGTTTCCGGAGGCGAGCTATTGTGGAAGTGGATGCCACTCCTCCTTCCAGGCTTGTGTTAATCAGGGACCTCCACCCCACTCTCTGTCCGCATTGGGTAGTCAACCATTATTGACACATCAGTGTCACAGTGTTCAGCTTCACAACAACCAAAAGTGACTGCAGTACGGCAACTTGTACACCAGGGCTATATGATCTAGAGGAATGTCTGAACAAAAATAAGGAAAGACTGACCTGAGGGCCACAAGCCCGAGGGCCATTTTGGGCTAGAAGCCCTCTGTTGCCGCCTTAAACCCTAGGCCAAGCCTGGCTTGCCTGGCTCCTGGAGGCAGACTAGTCCTTCGTGTCCGAAAACTGCCACAACACCCGCCCAAACAGCACCATGCTCTCTCTGGTAACAGGGCCATAGCAACGCTGGACGGAGCAAACCTGGGAGAACATGGCTGCTGTTTCTCCCCTCTTCTCCTTCAGAAAATCCCAAAGACTCAACCAAAAAACTTTTAGAGCCAATGGACCAATTTATTAGGGTGACAGGATACAAACTCAATATCCTAAAATTAATGGGATTCCTTTATAGTAACAAAGAGAACTCAGAGAATAAAACCAAGAAAGCAATACCATTTACAATTTTATTGTTTAGGTACTGTTGAGTCGGAACCGACCCATAGCTGACCCTCTGGAGGGTTTTCAGAGGCACTTAATTGCATGCGAGTAGATTGCCCATCCTTTTCCCACGGAGTAGCTAGTGGCCTCTAACCACTTGACTTTGAGATTGCTGCACAGGTTCTTGTCACTAGGCCACCAGAGCTACACCATTTACAATAGCCAACAACAAATTGATATACTTGGGAATGAACCTAACTAGAGATACAAAAGATCTGAACCAAAGTACAGGACATTTCCTGTGAGACATAGCAAAAGACCTAAATAAATGTAAAAAAGTTTCCCTATTCATGACTAGAAGACTCAATACTGTGAAAATGATAATCTACCAAAAGCAATCTACATGTTCAATGCAATCCCGATAAAGATAAAAATTTTCAAGGAAATCGAAAGGTAATTGTCAAGTTTATTTGGAGAGGAAAGAGACTCTGGATAAATAAAGCACTTTTGAAAAACGAGAATAAAGTGGGAAGCATAGCACTTTCCACTTTTCCATAGGAAACTTAGACAAAAATAAGGCAAATTGCAGACCTTCTTGCATCATATAAAAGAGAACTCTTGCACCAATAAATGAGTAGCTTATTAAAGAAGCCTCGACTTCTTCATGTAATGAAATCTAAATGAGCTAGATAGTCAATGTTGAGACATTTTGAGGTACACTGCAACATGGAAAGAGGATATGCTAAACCTACTGTTCTGAATGTGTGCTATGAGGTCTGTATTAGTTCGTAGTAATTTTAAGATATTATTCACCTTTTCGTTTTCATTTTCTTAGCGAGTACAGTAGAGCTTTCTAATTGCTGCATAATACGTGATAATGCCATTTCTCTTCACTAGTTTGTACTTCTAATTTTATATTTTAGACTTTGTAGCTTTAACATCAAAATGTTATAATTATATGCCACTGTGTTACTTGTGAGTCAATGTGGCCCTATGGAGAGCAGACAAGAACTCTGCCTGGGCCTGTGCCATGTTCACAATCACTGTAGTTGGGACACATTGTTACAGCTATTGTGTCAATTAATCTCATGAAATGTCTTTCTCTTGTTTTGCTGACTTTGTGCCAAATACTAAATGCTATAAATAGACATAACCTTTATTACCCCAAATTTCCAGTACTTTTCAGTAAAGGTGTAAAATATTCCAAGACTAAAATGTTCTGAGACCTGGTAAGAGGTAAAGCCAGGACGTGAACTCATCATGAAAGTATGATATAGCATGTAGTGTATGTATTATTTCTGGGGAAGGGTGTCTAAAGATTCTGAAGTCTTGGAGACTCAAAATATTTTCAACTTTACATTGAACCCCAGTTTTGTAACCTGAAGACTCAGAAGGCTAAGGAATGTATTGAGCTGTTGTTTTTGTTTTTATGTGCCATCGAGTTGCCTGCAACTCACAGTGACCCTATGTACAGCAGTTCTGAACCTTGTCCTGTCTTGAGCCAGTCTCTCTAAATCCCACACACCAACCCTTATTACCTCAGTTAATGTTTCAATCCATCTCATCTGGGATCTTCCTCTCTTGTTCTGTCCCTCCACACTTTCAAGCATAATATCCTTCCCCAAGGACAGGTCTCACCTGGCCACGTGCCTGAAGTATGTGAGACAGAGCTTCAAAATCCTAGCCTCAAAGGAGAGACTTGGTTTCACCCTCTCCAAGACAGACCTAATTGTCTTGGCAGTCCATGGTATGTTTAAGATTCTTCTCCAGCACCACAACAAGAAGGCATCAATTCTTTTTCTGTCATCCTTGGTCATTGTTGAGCTCTCTCAGAAATAGCAAATAATTTTAAATACCATGGCCTGGATTGGGTGCACCATGGTCTCTAGACTGACATCATTGCTTTTCAATATTCTGGAGAGGGCCCTGATAGCAGATTTTCCCAGTGCAAATTGTCTTTTGATTTCCTGACTGCAGGTATTAAGAGTGTTAATTGTGGAGCTCAGCAAGCTGCAATTGTTAATCTCAATATCTTCTCCATCTATCATGGTGCTGCCAATTAGCCCAATGGTGAGAATCTTTGTCTTTGGTGTTTGTTTTTTTTTGTTGTTGTTGTTAAATTTTCTACTAGTTTATTTACAAAATTCAAATACACTGTTTTGAAGAACACATTCTTTCCATTTCCCTCACCCCCACCCATGAAACTGTATAACTCAATATCTTTGTCTTCTTGATGTTGAGCTTCAGTCCATACTGAAGACTACGGTCCTTGACCTTCTGCAGCAAGTGTTTCAAGTCTTCTGAAGTTTCAGTAAACAAGGTTGTGTCATCTACATATCATAGGTCGTTGATGAGTTTTCCCCCAATCTCGATGCCACATTACTTCTCATAAAACCTAGCTTCCCAAATAATCTGTTCTACATGTAGATTGAAATGGTGTGGGGACAGGATGCACCCTTTATCCACTCCTTTCCTGGTTTTGAACCATACAGTATTATTTCCTTGCTCTGTTCTAAGGACTGCTTAGTGGTCCAAGTATAGGTTTCACATAAGCACAATCCAGTGTTTTGGGATTCCCATTTTCCTCAAAGTCAGCCACAATTTGTTGTGATACAGTCAAATACCTTCGCATAGTCAATGAAACACTTCTGGTACTCTTTGCGTTCTGCCAAGATTCATTTGACATTGGCAACACTGTCTCTAGTGCCATGACCTCTTCTAAATCCAGCTTGTATTTATGGAAAATATTCAGTAGGAGTTTGCTAGTGTGTCATATTAGTAATGCTGTTTGATAAAATGGGAATAAATATGGATCCTTTCCAGTGAGTTGGCCAAGTATTTGTCCTCCACATTTTTGGCACAACTTGGTGAGCACATGTAGGGCAGCATCTGTTTGATGAAATACATCAATTGGTATACTATCAATTCCTGGAGCTTTATTTTATTTATTTATTTTGCCTAGTCCTTTAGAGAAGCCTTCACTTCCTCCTTCATCACCATTGCCTCTTGATCATATGTTGTTTCTTGAAAATTATTCTGTGTCAGGCAATTCTTTTTGGTACGATGACTCTGTATATCCTTCCATCTTCTTTTAATACTTCCTGAATCATTCAATATTTTTTCCCCCATAACATCTTTAAGCATTGCAACTCACTGCTTGAATTTGTTCTTTAGTTCATTCAGCTTAAGAAGTGCTGAGCAAGTTTGGCCCTTTTGATTTTCCATCTTTGATTCTTTGCACATGTCATCATAACACTTTGCCTTATTTTCCCTTGATGCCCTTTGACATCTTCTATTCAGCTCCTTAACTTCTTGATTTCTTCCCTTTGCTTTGGCTTTTCTGCCCCCTACTGCAATATTTCGAGTTTCTTTTGAGTACAAAGGTGACCTGACAGTGTGAAAATTATTGAGCAATATCAACAATATCACACACTATAAAAATTCTGCTGCAGATTGTCCAGAAATGACTGGAACAATACACTGACAGAGAACTACCAGAAATACAAGCTGGGTTTCATTGAGTATACAAAGGCGTTTGACTGTGTGGATCACAACAAATTTTGGCTAACCTTGAAGAAAATGGGGATTCCAGAACACTTGATTGTACTTATGTGAAACCTATAGTTGGATCAGGAAGCAGTCCTCAGAACACAGCAATGCATTCTGTACCCATACCTTTCCAATCTGTATACAGAACAGATAATTTGGAAAGCAGGGCTTTATGAGGAGGAATGTGGCATCAAGATTGGAGGAAGATTCATTAACAACCTATGATATGCAGACAAAATAATCTTGCTTGCTAAAACTGCAGAAGATCTGAAGCACTTGCTACAAAAGGTCAAGGATTGTAGTCTACAATATGGATTGAAGCTCCACATCAAGAAGACAAAGATTCTCACCACTGGGCTGGTTGGCAGCACCATGATAGACAGAGAAGAGATTGAGATTGTTAATAGTTACAGCTTGCTGGCGGGCTCTGGTAGTCTAGTGGCAAGAAGTTGCACTGCAATCAAAGAGGTGAGCGGTTTTAATCCACCAGATGCTGTGCTGGAGAAGGAGGGACAATCTCCTCATGTACCAGTCAGATCTGATTTGACGGTACTCCCACACCCCCCCACACCTAAAAAAAAATAATTTTTTTTAAAAAACCACAACAATTACAGCTTTCTGAGCTCCACAATTAACGCTCTTAATACAAGCAGTCAGGAAATCAAAAGATATATTACACTGGGAAAAATCTACCATTAAATACCTCTCCAGAATGCTGAAAAGCAGCGATGTCAGTGTAGAGACTAAGGTGCACCTAATCCAGGCCATTGTCTTTTCAGTTACTTGTTATAGTTTAGAGAGCTCGACAATGACTAAGGATGAGAGGAAAAAAATAAGTTCCTTCAGGTTGTGGTGCTGGAGAAGAGTCTTTAACATACTATAGACTGTCAAGGAAACAAGTAGATCTGTCTCAGAGAGGGCGAAACCAAGTCTCTCCTTGAAGGCTAGAATTTTGAAGCTCCATCTAATGTACTTTGGGCACATGGCCAGAATAGAGTGGTCCTTGGAGAAGACATCATTCTTGGAAGGGTGGAGAGGAAGACTCTTGAAGAGATGGATTGGTACAATAACTGAGACAATGGGGTTGGTATGTAGGAATTACTAAGACTGGCTCAGGACAGGGAAGGCTTTAGAGCTACTGTACATAGGGTCCTTATGGGTCACACCTACTCGATGGCACATAATAAGAACAACAACAATAATATATATATGTATATATGTGTGTATATATATATATGTGTGTATACACACACACACACACACACACACATTTTTAAGCTTCTTATTTAGAGTCAACAAGACCTTGTGGAGGGCCTTTTTATTCAGAAGTCAGTTGTTATTTTGGAGAAACATTCTTCTCAGTGTTACAGTAATCTTTTGGCAATTTTCTGTACTGAGATAACCTTGGATTGTTATGATGTCGAACCGTGTGCCATTGGGTTTTCAAATGCTATAACAGTTACCCATGGTGGACAGTGTCTGGTGGAGCTATGAACTTTGAGAAATGGCAATAGTTATAGAAAGGCTTCAAGTATTTTGTTCATAGTCGAGTTGTGGAAATCAACAACAAGAAGAAGCTAGTTGATTAGAATAAAAGATGGAGGCCAGAATTATCTCAACAATATTTCAAGAAGTGTTACTCCAACTTTCCCTGCCCTTTTAAAGAGGAATTGTTGGCTGTCCTTTGTCCTTTCACTTAGTTAGCTTTATGAGATTTTGATTGCAGCTGAGACGAGTTGACAGAAAGCTGGGGTCGATTACTCATGTGTTCAGCATTTGAGATTTAAGCAAGAGAGGCCAGCAGGGAAGGTATGACAGGCACCTTTTATTGCCAGTGTCTCCTACCTTTTCACATTTAAGAGACAAGAGGACCAGGGATAGTTAATAGCTACATGAGGATGGGTGGAAGTTTAGACACTGTTAAGAAGGTAAGAAGACAGGAAAACACAGCGGGTTGGGGGGAATCCAATATATATAATGAAAAATTACTAATATAGATTTATAGAATATTATGATCAGTAACACAACTCACTACAGACTATGCCTCCAAAGTGCCTCGATTTATAGAATATTATTGATATCAGAAATGTACCTATTTACTATCTATAAAAAGTCTTTTATTTTTTATTTATTATGTATACAGTACACAGGACTCCTACTCTACATCCTAAGGCTGAAAGTGATGTATTATGAGCTATTTATTCTTTGATGGGTACACCTCATCCTCCTGAGAATATGATCTCAATTTTATTGTGATCCTACAGCTGATTCATAGCAGAGGCATAGCCATTTTTCTTTTCTCTAGATTTCCCAGATTGCTGCATTTTAGAGCAAAAATGAAAATGAAGAAGAGGTATATAACACAGAATTGCCAACTTTTTGTTTTAACAATTAAAACTTTTTTTAAGCTGCCTTGAAACATTTTATTTTCCCCTGTAAGATTTTAAAGTTCTTCACCCAGAAATTCTTAATAAAATGTAGTATAGGAACAAGTTTTACCCCTTAACTTTAAATAGTTAAAAGTTTATAATTTGACTCCATACTGGTGGTGACACAATCATTTATTGGTCTTACATAATTTATTCCTGATATCTGATACTACAAACCTTTGGGTCTTTGAGATACACAGGATCCTTGTATGTAACTGACATAAATACATGCCAATTTTTGAGACCTCTTAATTGCTTTTGTGATTTCTTTTTGTTTCTTCCCACAAATACCTGTTATGTGCCTTCCATATATGCATCCGGTAAATGCAGAAATAAACTGGGACAAAAGCAAGTCCTCATGGTTGGTCACCTGTTTATACTGGGAGCAAACTCTTTTCCATAGCACATTGCTTACCTGTCATTTGGAGGGCGAGGGGAGTGCACTATAGTATCTCCCACTTCTTCCTCTGTAAAACACTGGTTTAGGGTCATTCTGGGTCCCTGTCTACATTGGATAGGTCGTAATCACATAGATGTCGCCGCCTCTCTGCGAAGAGGGCTGAGCTAGGCCTAAGGAATGGTTGCAATGCTACATTGGAGGACAGGACATGGAGACCACTTTACCCGAGTGAGTCCTGGAATCTCTGAGGCCGACTGCAGCCATTACCAAATGCATCAATTTTTTTCTTCGCAGAGCACCAGAGAGTATCACCATACTTGCCATTGCTCCAAAAACTTTCAAGAAAGCATAACCATCTGATGTCAGCACTCCTCAGAAAAGAAACAATATTTTCTATATATTTGAAAGTCATTTGAGTTGTGTAAGTTTAGCTGTGTAATATTCTTTTATTGTCCTTTTTTTTCCTTATTTTAAGGCAGCCTGGAGTAAATTTTGACTAGAGAACTCTCATCCCCCAGCTGATACTCGGAAGCTGCTGAGCTACACTTTCGACTTATGAAGCTTGTGGACGAGACTTCAGTAGTCTGTTCATAGGGATTTAAAGTGAGATCCACTTTTTGATAACTTGATTTTTCCCCCAGTTGCTTTCAATTTAGTTTCTACTTATGGTGCCCCCATTCATATCAGAATAAAACTTGTCTGTAGAGTTTTCAATGTTGTTGTTGTTGTTATGTGCTGTCGAGTCACTTGCGACTCATAGCGACCCTATGTACAGCTCTAAACTCTGCTTTCTCCTGTGCCAATCTCACTGTCTCTGACACAACCATCCTAATACCCAAGTCACTGAATCAATCCACCTCATAGAGAGCCTTCCCCTCCTGCGCTGTCCCTCCACCCT
>NW_006399988.1:3344636-3345917 GCF_000299155.1 Elephantulus edwardii
GTAAGATGGGTTCAATAATGTATACTGCACTGAAACAGAGGAGGGAGAAAACTGTTTAAAAGAGATATGTGATTAGGTATTTCTCTCATGACAGGAGTCTAGAGCAATGGCTACATGGTGGAGTGGACATGGGGGAGGGTTTGTAAAACAATGAAAGAATCTTTTACTTTTCCAAGAGGGTAGTGTTTGTGTGTGGGGGGGAGGCTTGGGAGAGGAGAAATGTGCAACTATTAATGATTGGAAATCCAAAGTCTCTGTAAATTTTTACTGAAATTAATAATAAATTTAAATGTTAAAAAAATTAAGTTAGAGTAAGGATGGCAATGGATTTATAACTGCTCATGCTAATAACACTATATCATGGCATGGAGGAGGAATAGTGGAACTGTATCCACATTTACAATATTCTTCTTACCAAAACCATTTATGGAGGATAGGAACTGCATTGGAAGATGTATCTCTGGATTGGAAATGATCATATTGATAATATTTTTAGCCTTAAGCTTAAAAGATTATAATGTTCAAAAGTATTTGTTATATACATGTTTAAATTTTCCCCTTTTAACAACTGGGATCTAGAGGGAAGAGAAAAGACCAGAGAATGGCCAAAATTATTGGTGCAGCTATTGCTGTCAGTTTAGGTCCTGTGTCAGGAAAAGGAAGTCTTACTGATAAAAAGTGCCACCTAAAGGTAACAAAGGAGGCCAGAATTGCTTCCACTGTGGAAAGCTGGGCCACTTCAGTAGACAGTGTCACAGACGAGAGCCACAGATAGGCAAGGGAGTAGAGAGGAAGCTCCCACTCACTTGTTTTAAGCGTGGATCTGAAGGACACTTGGCCAAGGGTGGCCCACATCAGGTCCTCGTGGCTGACAGGACTGACAGGCCCCAGCTCCCAGGGGACACAAAGGAGGACGCTTCAATGATTTAGATCCTCCCAGAAGATCTTTGGGTGAGCATTAACATTACTGGTAAGTATATTCACTTTCTCCTGGACACAAGAGCCTACTATTTGTTCCTAAAAGCCTTCTGAGGTCCCAACTCTTCTCACTATTTCTTAGTTGTTGTAATTGACGAAAAACCTCATAAGCAGTTCCGTACTTCACCTCTGCCTTGCATGCGGACTACCGAGCTATAAAACAACCCAGTGGTAGATGGAATTTGGTTTAGGACAATAAAAGACATAGTTGAGCCTCTACATCTTGTGGTTCCTAACCTTTACACTATAATAGACAAAGTGCTAGTCAATAGGCCTTTTATTTTAAGAACTACCTTCCCTCTG
>NW_006399988.1:3348463-3355145 GCF_000299155.1 Elephantulus edwardii
TTGCTTGCATGTGAAATCAATGAGATTGTTCTATAGTTTCCACACTCTGTTGGGTCGCCCTTTTTTGGAATGGGAACAAATATAGATCTCTTCCAGACAGTTGGCCAAGTGGTTGTTCTCCAGATTTCTTGGCACAACTTGGTGAGCATGTCCAGGGCAGCATCTGTTAGCTGAAATATAAGTAGATGGTCATTTTTTCTTGTGAAGTGTTCTTGGTGTATTCAAACCTGTTGTGTAACAGCTGAAAATGTTAACTGTTGTTCAGAGATACCTAAATTCTTACAGATTTTATTAGTACTGAAGTCAAGCCTGTAACCTGGGCCTAGTAAGATATAGGCCTAACTTCATGAAGGCTCTCAGAGACCTGGCTGCAGCCCCTTCATAGGACTTCAGTTTATAAGTAGTAGAATTTACAACTGTTGCACAAAAGATAAAGAAAAGCAATCACTAGAAAAACAAATTGCTGAGCATGTAATTCAAGAAGCTAGACTATATGAAGAACTATGTGGCATCAGATTTGGAGAAAGACTCACCCATAACATATATTATGCAAATAATATAATATTGCTTGCAAAAACTAAAGAGGAATGAAACACTTATTGAAGAATATAAAAGACCATAGCCTTAAATAAGGACTACAACTTAACATCAAGAAAACAAAAATCTTATACCTTGACCAATAGAAAATATCATGATAGATGGAGAAAAGACTGAGTTTGTCAAAGATTTCATTTTACTTGGATCCACAATCAACACTCATGACAGGAGCAGTTAAGAAATCAAAAGATGCGTTGCAATGGGGAAATCTACATGCCCAACCACTAGTTTTAGACACCACTTCAGTCTTAACAATGGTACCTTTTGTGAGCTCTGTGTTACTCACCCTATGTGCCCTATCTTCCCATATCTGGAATAACTTTGAAAACTCAAGAATCTTTTGGGGGAATATTTTTTTCTTATACATAAAAAATTATTTTATACCATGGACCACTAAGAAAACAAATAGATCTTTCTTGGAGAGGGTGAAACCAAGTTTCTCTTTGGAGCCTAGTATTTTTTAAAATATTTTTCTTTGTTTTCGTGTAATATTCCTTTACATTATGTTTCATTCATATACATTGTTTTATGCAATCTTTAATTTACATTGTTTCATACAATCATTCTCATACATTGTTGTTACATGCCGTTGAGTCACTTGCGATTCATAGTGACCCTATTGTACAACACCCTAAACCTTGCTCTATCCCTTGCCAATCTCATTGTCTCTGACACAACTATCCCCGTTACCCCAGTGATGGAATCAATCCTTCTCATTGAGAGTCTTCCTCTCCTGTCCTGTCCCTCCACCCTCCCAAGCATGACATCCCTCTCCAAGGACTGGTCCCTCCTTGCAACATGCCCAAAGTATGTCAGACGAAGCTTCAGAATCCTTGCCTCCAAGTAGCAGCCTGGCTTTACCCTCTCCAGGATGAACTTGTTTGTTATCCTAGCAGTCCGTGGTATATTCAATACTCTTCTCCAGCACCAAAGTTCAAAGGCATCAACTCTCCTTCTATCATCTCTAGCCATTGTCCAGCTCTCTGAAGTATAGTAAGTAATGGCAAAGACCATGGCATGACTGACATCATTTCTCCTCAGTACCTTGGAGAGGTCTCTGACAGCAGACTTTCTCAATTCATCTTTTAATTTCCTGGCTGCTGGTACCAAGAGTGTTGATTGTAGAGTCAAGCAAATTAAAGCTGTCGACAATCTCAATCTTTTCATCATCTAGCATGATGCTGCCAATCGGCCCATTGGTGAGAACCTTTGTTATCTTGACATTGAGCTTCAATCCATATTGAAGGCTGCAATCCTTGACCTCTTGCAGCAAGTGCTTCAGGTTCTCCTCAGTTTCGGCAGGCAGGCTTGTGTCATCTGCATAAGACAGATTGTTAATAAGTCTACCTCCAATCCTGATGCCACACTTCTCATAGATCCCAGCCTCCCAGATAATCTGTTCTTCACTAGATTGAAAAGATATGGGGTTAGGACACATTTTTGATGTACACCCTTCCCAATTTTGAACCATGCAGTATATTTTTTAAAATCAATCACAATTAGACCTTGCCCATCACAAACCAAATGTCCAACCATGGACTGAGAAACTGTGGTACATTAATCTTTTTATTTTAGCTACTAGTGATGTCAAGGAGCTCTATTGGCACAATGGTTAAGCATTTAGCTGTGGTTTGAACCCATCTGCCACTCCAAGGTAGAAAAGACTTAATGATCTCTTCCTATAAATATGACCACCTAGGAAACCAAGAGAGAAACATAGATAATCTTGTTAAAGCTTACAGCCTCTGAAACTCACTGGACTGCCACCATTAGAATGGATTTAACAACAGTGAGCATGAGTGATGCTTTGCAGAGGCGAGTAACTAAAACCTGGCTCTGCTACTGCCTCTGCTCTACCCCTTCAGACCTCAGATGAAGGGCTACCATAAGTTGAGGCTAATAATGCCTACCTTGCATAGCTGTGGAAAGATGATACTATATAATCTCTATGCTAGTGTAGTTGTTGTTTGTGATTGTGTGTCATTGAGTTGGAATTAATCCATAGTTGACCATCCAGAGAGTTTTCAGAGGCAGTAAATTGCATGGGAGGAGATTGTCCGTTGTTCTTACACAGAGTAGCTGGTTGAGTTGAACTGTGTGCCTTCAGAACTGCAGCATAGCTTCTTATCACTAGGGCACCAGGTATCCCTAGTGTTGTTGTCATTGTTATGTGTTGTTGAGTTGCCTGTAACTCTATGTACATCTCTGAAGCTTGTCCTGTTGTAAGCCAGTCCCAATCACTTCAATATACCTATCTTTATTGCCCTAGTCACAGTATCAATCCATCTCATCGAGGGTCTTCCTTTACTGCACTATCCTTCCATCCTTTCAGGCATGATGTCCTTCTCTAAGGATTGGTCCCTCTTGGACACATGCCCAAAGTATGTAAGACAGAGCTTTAAATCCTAGCCTCCAAGGAGAAACTTGGTTTCACCCTCTCCAAGATAAAACTATTTGGTTTTTTGGTGGTCCATGGTATATTTGAGACTCTTCTCCAGCATCACAACTCAAATGGAGCCTAGGATTTTGATTCTCCATCTCACATACTTTGGGCATGAGGCGAGGAAGGACTGACTGTTGAAGAAGAACATCATGCTCAGAAAGGTGCAGGGATAGCACGGGAGAGAAAGACTCCAGATGAGATAGATTGACACAGTAACTAGAACAATGCAGATAGGTGTGTTGAAGTCAGTGAGACTGGCTCAGGAGAGGGCAGGGTTCAGACCCGCCAACCCATATGTATAGCAGCTCTATACCCTGCCCTGTCTTGAGCCAGTCTCACTATTTCTGATACACCAACCTCCATTTCCCCAGTTACTATACTAATAGATCTCTTTACAGTTCTTCCTCTCCTGTGCTGTCCCTCCACCCTTCCAAGCATGAGGTCCTTTTCCAAGAACCGGTCTCTCCTGGCAACATGCCGAAAGTATGTGAGATAGAGCTTCAAAATCCTAGTCTCCAAGGAGAGTCTTGGCTTCATCCTCTCCAAGACAGACCTATTTGTTTTCTTAGCAGTTCATAGTATGTTCAAGACTCTTCTCCAGCCCCACAATTCAGAGGCATTGAATCTTCTTCTGTTATCTTTAGTCATTTTCCCACTCTCTGAAACATAACAAGTAATTGCAAAGTTCTGATAGTGTTGCTTTTCAGCACTCTGGAGAAGTCTCTAACAGCACATTTTCCCCAATGCAATTTGTCTTTTGATTTCCTGACTGTTGGTGTTAAGAGTATTCATTGTGAAGCCAAGCAAGGTGTTACTGTTAACAACTTCAACCTCTTCTCCATCTATCATGGTGCTGCCAATTGGCCCAGTAGAGAGAATCTTTGTCTTCTTGATGTTGAGCTTCAATCTATATTGAAGACAATAATCCTTAACTTTCTGGAGCAAGTGCTTCAGACCTTCTTCAGTTTCAGCAAGCAAGGTTGTGTCATCTGCATAATATCGCTTGCTGATGAATCTTCCTCCATTCTTAATGCCACTTTCCTTCTCATAAAGCCCTGCTTCCTGAACGATTTGTTCTGCATATAGATTGAAAAGTATGATTTTGAACAATGCAGTGTTTCCCTGATTCCAGATCCAAATATAGGTTTTGCTTAAGCACAATCAATTGTTCTGGGATTCCCATTTTCCTCAAGGTTAACCACAATTTATTGTGATTCACACAGTCAAATGCCTTTGCATAGTCAATGAAACACAGGTAGACATACATCTGGTACTCTTTGCTTTCTGTCAAGATCCATCTGAGATTGGTAATAATGTCTCTAGTGCCATGACCTCTTCTAAACCCAGCTTGTATTTCTGGTAGCTCTCTGTCAATGTATTGTTCCAATCATTTCTGCATAATCTTCAGCAGGGTATTTGCTAATGGATGATATGAGTGATATTGTTTGATAATTTCCACACTCTGTTGAGTCACCTTTACTTGTAATGAGAATAAATATGGATTTCTTCCAGTCAGTTGACCAAGTAGTAGTCCTTCATATTTCTTGGTAGAACTGGTGAGCATATCCAGGACAGCATCTGTTGTCAAAATACATCAATTGGCATTCCATCAATTCCTAGGCTTCATTTTTTCCAAGTCTTTCAGAGAAGCCTGCACATCTTCCTTCATCACAATTGCCTCTTGATCATATGTTGCTTCTTGAAAATTCTTCTGTGTCAGCCAATTCTTTTTGGTACAATGTCTCTCTCTTCCATCTTCTTTTAATTGCTTCTTGAATCATTCAATATTTTTAATAGCATATTTAAGCATTACAACCCATGGCTTCAATTTGTTCTTTAGTTTGTTCAGCTTAAGAAATGCTGAGCAAGTTTGCCTTGTCTTCCCAAGGTGCCCTTTGAAATCTTCTATTCAACTCCTTAATTTCTTGATTTATTCCCTTTGCTTTGGCTTCTTGGCATTATAGTGCTATGCTCAGACACTATTCTGACATCCATTTTAGTCGTTTATTCTTCTTCTTCCTTCTTTGTAAGGACTTTTTAAATTCTTCATGAATGATAATCTTCATAACCTTTGCATAGCTCATGTGGTCTTTGTTCATTAGTGTTCAAGGCCTCAAAAGTATTCCTGAGTTGTTTTTATATGCAAAGGGATAGACTCAAAATCAAATTTTGATTCCTGTGGATATGATTTAACCTTCTTTAGCTTTAATTTGAACTTGCATGTGTGTAGCTGACAGTTTGTTCCACAGTCAGCACCTGGCCTAGTTTTCACTGATGATATTGACTTTTTCTAATGATTTCTTCCACAGATGGAATCGGTCTGATTCTTGTGCATCCCATTAGGTGAAATCCATGTGTTATAGCCTGAGTTCATGTTTTTTATAGGGGGTATTCACTATTAATAAATCATTGATTGTGCAGGATTCTATCATTCTATCCCCAGCCTCATTTCTGTAACCAAGTCCATATTTTCTAACTACTGATCTTTCTTGTTCCAATCTTCACATTCCAGCCACCCATTATTAATAATGTGTCTTGGTTAGATAGTTGATCAATTTCTGCCTGCAACAGTTGGTAGAATGGTGGAGGTCTTGTAGGATTCTGTAAACTTTTGATATGATACCCTTGTCTGAAATGGTATCATCAAATGTTTTTTTTTTTCCATTCAGTAGGTTTTCTTTTCACTCTGTTATGAGATGTTTTTGATGCACACAAGGATTTAATCTTTAAAAGGTCCCATTCATGATTTTTATTTCTCTCCAGATTCTGCATTTCTGGCTGTATTTGGCAGTCTCTTTATACCATAGACTAGGCAATCTAAGCTTGATCCCAGTTTGTCTTTGATAAAATTTATGGTTTGGGGTTTTACTTTTTTCCTCTGGAGCCTATTAAGGACCTATTATACTATAGATAATTAAGAAAGAGGATATTGTCAAATAAGTTGGACAATGAATAAAGATGCCTTTGAATTATAGCATTGGTAGAGAGTATTGAATATACTGTGTCCTATCAAAAGAACAAACAAGTCTGTCTTGGAAAAAGTACAAGTGTGTTCCTTAGAGGCAAGCATTGTGAAACTTCATCTCACATACTTTTGAGTATGTTGTTAGGAAGGGGAAATCCTTTGAAAACTACATTATACTAGGAAATGTTCAACAAAAGGGAGAGAGACCCTCAAGTAGATGGAGTGACACAGTGATGTCAACTCTGTGGTAACAATGGGCTAGAGTGTGATGGAGATTGTGAGGTTGAGGTAGGATTGTTGTTATATGCTATTGAGTCTTCTGTGACTCATAGCAACTCTACGTACAACAGTACTTAAGCTTGCCCTATTCTGAGCCAATCTCATTGACCCCAATATACAAATACCCCAGTTACTGTATCAATCCATCTCATCTAGGGTCTTTCTTCAGAAAACATGGGATTGGTGACAGAAAGGAGGCTGGGGATAGAATGATAGAATTCTGCATATGTTGTTGTTGTTGTTATGTGCCGTCGAGTCGTTTGCAACTCATAGCGACCTTATGTACAACAGCCTAACCCCTGCTCTATCCTGTACCAATCTCATTGCCTCTGACACACCCATCCCGATTACCCCAGTCACTGAATCAATCTACCTCATAGAGGGTCTTCCCCTCCTGC
>NW_006399988.1:3356680-3358273 GCF_000299155.1 Elephantulus edwardii
TCCTTGAGCTTAAGAAATGCTGAACGAGTTCGGCCATTTGGATTTTCCAACTCTAGCTCCTCGCACATTTCATTGTAGTATTTTGCTTTGTCATTCCGTGCTGCCTTTTGGAATCTTCTGTCCAGCTCTTTAGTGTCTTGGATTCTTCCTTGTGCTTTGGCTTCTCTACGTTCCAGTGCAACCTTCAGAGTTTCTTCTGACAACATTTTAGTCTTTTCTTCCCCTTCTGTCTTTGTAATGACCGCCTGCACCCTTCCTGGATGATATATTTATTTAACATCCTCCCACAACTCATCTGGTCTTCGCTCATTAGTGTTCAAGGCCGCAAACCTGTTCCTGAGATGATTCTGACATTCAGGTGGTATGAAATTAAAGTCATATTTTGGCTCCTGTGGATTCTATTTAATCTTGCTCAGCTTCAGCTTGAACTTGCATATGAGTAATTGGTGGTCTGTTCCACAATCAGCTCCAGGCCTAGTTTTCACAGCTGATATTGAGCCGTTTTTTCCACAGATGTAATCGATCTGATTCCTATGCACACCATCAGGTGAAATCCATGTGTATAATGAACGTTTATGTCTCTTAAAAAAAGTATTTGCACACACCCCTGCAGCTCTGACCGACGACCCCATCTTCAGGTATCGCATTGCTCCCCCCGGACCCTAGCTCGAGGCCCTGCCCGCCCCCCCCTCCACCCCCCCTGCCAGCTCTGAACTTTGGGCCTGGCCAAGATGCCCTGCGCAGACACAGTGGACGGGGGGAGTGGACTTGAATCGGGACACACCCCTGCAGCTCTGACCCACGACCCCCATCTTCAGATATCGCATTGCTCCCCTCTGACAAGGCTCAGGCCCGCCCCCCAGCTCTGAACTTTGGGGCTGGCCAATGTGCCATGCACAGACGCAGTGGACGGTGGTAGTGGACTTGAATCGGGACACACCCCTGCAGCTCTGAACCATGACTGCCATCTGCAGGTATCGCATTGCTCCGCCCCCGACCCGGCTCGGCCACCCCCCCACTGCCAGCTATGAACTTTGGGGCTGGCCGAGATGCCGTGCACAGATGCAGTGGACGGTGGGAGTGGACTTGAATCAGGACACACCCCTGCAGATCTCACCCACGACCCCCATCTTCAGGCATCACATTGCTCTGCTCCCGACCCGGCTCGCGCTCCCTCCAAAACGCCAGCTCTGAACTTTGGGGCTGGCGAAGGTGCCATGCAAAGTCGCAGTGGACGGTGGGAATGGACTTGAATTGTGATACACCCCTGCAGCTCTGATCCACGAACCCCATCTTCAGGTTGCGCATTGCTCTCCCCCGAGCTGGCTCAAGCACCCCCCGCCACGCCAGCTCTCAACTTTAGGGCTAGCCAAGGTGCCGTGCACACACGCAGTGGACAGTGGGAGTAAACTTGAATGGGGAAACACCCCTGCAGCTCTGACCCATGACCCCGATCTTCAGGTATCGCATTGCTCCCCCCCAACCCAGCTCACGTTCCCCCCCCGCCCCCCGCCAGCTCTGAACTTTGGGGCTGGCCAAGATACCGTGCAACGATGCAGTGGACGGTGGGAGTGGACTTGAATTGGGACACAC
>NW_006399988.1:3381945-3382459 GCF_000299155.1 Elephantulus edwardii
GGACTTGAATCGGGACACACTCCTGCAACTCGGACCCACGACCCCAATCTTGAGGTATCTCATTGCTCCCCCCCACTCGGCTTGCCCCAACCCCCGCCAGCTCTGAATTTTGGAGCTGCCCAAGGTTCCATGTGCAGACGCAGTGGACGGTGGGAGTGGACTTGAATCGGGACAGACCCCTGCAGCTCTGACCCTGGACCCCCATCTTCAGGTATCACAGTGTTCCCCCACCCCGACCGGGCTCGCAACCCCCTCGCCAGCTCTGACCTTTGGGGCTGGCCAAGGTGCCGTGCGCAGATCGCAGACGCAGTGGACGGTGGGAGTAGACTTGAATCGGGACACACCCCTGCAGCTCTGACCCAAGACGTCCATCTTCAGGTAGCGCATTACTCTGCCCCTGTCCCGGCTTGCGCTCCCCCCGCCACGCCAGCTCTGAACTTTGGGGCTGGCCAATGTTTCGTGCTCAGACACAGTGGACGGTGGAAGTGGACTTGAATTGGGACACACCCTGCAG
>NW_006399988.1:3383688-3385404 GCF_000299155.1 Elephantulus edwardii
CAGACACAGTGGACGGTGGGAGAGGACTTGAATCGGGACACACCCCTACAACTCGGACCCACGACCCCAATCTTGAGGTGTCTCATTGCTCCCCCCCACTCGGCTTGCCCCAACCCCTGCCAGCTCTGAATTTTGGAGCTACCCAAGGTTCCATGTGCAGGCGCAGTGGACGGTGGGAGTGGACTTGAATCGGAACAGACCCCTGCAGCTCTGACCCACAACCCCCATCTTCAGGTATCGCATTGCTCCACTGCCGACCCGGCTTGCGCTCCCCCCGCCACGCCAGCTCTGAACTTTAGTGATGGCCAAAGTGTTGTGCGCAGACACAGTGGACGGTGGGAGTGGACTTGAATCGGGACACACCCCTGCAGCTCTGACCCACAACCCCCATCTTCAGGTATTGCATTGCTCCCCCCCGACTCAGCTCGCACCCCCCACCCCACAGCCAGCTCTCAACTTTGGGACTGGCCGAGAGGCTGTGCACAGATGCAGTGGACGGTGGGAGTGGACTTGAATCGGGACACACACCTGCAGCTCTGACCCACGACCCCCATCTTCAGGTATCACATTGCTCCCCCCTGACCCGGCTTGCTCCCCTCCGCCAGCTCTGAACTTTGGGGCTGGCCAAGGTGCCGTGAGCAGACACAGTGGAAGGTGGGAGTGGACGTGAATCGGGATATGCCCCTGCAGCTCTGACCCACGACACCCATCTTGAGGTCTCGTATTGCTCCCCAACGACCCGCCTCGCTCCGCCCTCCCCCCGCCAGCTCTGAACTTTGGGGTTGGCCAAGATGCTGTGCGCAGACGGAGTGGACACTGGGGGTGGACTTGAATCGGGACATACCCCTGCAGCTCTGACCCCTGACCCCCATCTTCAGGTATCGCATTGCTCCGCCCCCGAGCCTGCTCAATCTCCCCCGGCCACACCAGCTCTCAACTTTAGGGCTAGCCAAGGTGCCGTGCGCAGACGCAGTGGACGGTGGGAGTGAACTTGAATGGGGAAACATCCCTGCAGCTCTGACCCACGACCCCCACCTTCAGGTATCACATTGCTCCACCCTGACCCGGCTTGCGCTTCCCCCCGCCCCCGCAACTCTGAACTTTGGGGCTGGCGAAGGTGCCGTGCAAAGTCGCAGTGGACAGTGGGAATGGACTTGAATCGGGACAGACCCCTGCAGCTCTGACTCTGGACCCCCATCTTCAGGTATCACAGTGCTCCCCCCCCCCGACTGGGCTCGCAACCCCCTCGCCAGCTCTGACCTTTGGTGCTGGCCAAGGTGCCGTGTGCAGACCGCAGACGCAGTGGACGGTGGGAGTAGACTTGAATCGGGACACACCCCTGCACCTCTGACCGACGACCCCCATCTTAAGGTATCGCATTGCTCCCCTCACACCCGGCTCGCGCCCCTCGTCCCCGCCAGCTCTGAAATTTAGTGCTGTCCAAGGTACCGTGCACAGACGTAGTGGATGGTCGGAGTGGACTTGAATCGTGACACACCCCTGCAGGTCTGACCCAAGACATCTATCTTCAGGTAGCGCATTACTCTGCCCCTGTCCCGGCTTGTGCTCCCCCAGCCACGCCAGCTCTGAACTTTGGGGCTGGCCAAGGTGTCGCGCGCAGACCCAGTGGACGGTGAGAGTATACTTGAATCGGGACACACCCCTGCAGCTCTGAACCACGACCCCCATCTTAAGGTATCACATTGCTCCCCCCCC
>NW_006399988.1:3387653-3389150 GCF_000299155.1 Elephantulus edwardii
CCTGCAGCTCTGACCCACGACCCCCATCTTCAGGTATCGCATTGCTCCCCCCTCCCCGGCTCGTGCACCCCACCCCTCCAGCTCTGAACATTGGGACTGCCCAAGGTGCCGTCTGCAGACGCAGTGTAAGGTGAGAGTGGACTTGAATTGGAACACACCCCTGAAGCTCTGACCCATGAAGCCCATCTTCAGGTATCACATTTCTCCCCCCCGACCCGGCTTGCTTCCCTCCGCCAGCTCTGAACTTTGTGGCTGGCCAAGGTGCTGTTCACAGACACAGTAGAAGGTGGGAGTGGACTTGAATCGGGATATGCCCCTGCAGCTCTGACCGACGACACACATCTTGAGGTCTCGTATTGCTCCCCAACGACCCGCCTCGCTCCGCCCTCCCCCCGCCAGCTCTGAACTTTGGGGTTGGCCAAGATGCCGTGCGCAGACGCAGTGGACACTGGGAGTGGACTTGAATCGGGACATACCCCTGCAGCTCTGACCTCTGACCCCCATCTTCAGGTATCGCATTGCTCCGCCCCCGAGCCGGCTCAAGCACCCCCGGCCACGCCAGCTCTCATCTTTAGGGCTAGCCAAGGTGCCGTGCGCAGACGCAGTGGATGGTGGGAGTGAATTTGAATGGGGAAACATCCCTGCAGCTCTGACCCACGACCCCCATCTTCAGATATCACATTGCTCCACCCCGACCCGGCTCGCGCTTCCCCCCGCCCCCGCCAACTCTGAACTTTGGGGCTGGCAAAGGTGCCGTGCAAAGTCGCAGTGGACGGTGGGAGTGGACTTGAATCGGGACACAACCCTGCAGATCTGACCCACGACCCCCATCTTCAGGTATCGCATTGCTAACCCCTGACCCGGCTCAGGCCACCCCCCACCACCAGCTCTGAAATTTAGGCCTGCCCAAGGTGCCCTGTGCACACGCAGTTGAGGGTGGGAGTGGACTTGAATTAGGACACACCCCTGCAGCTCTGACCAACGACCCCCATTTTTAGGTATCGCATTGCTAACCCCTGACCAGTCTTGGGGCCCCCTCCATGCTAGCTCTAAAATTTGGGGCTGGCCAAGATGTCGTGTGCAGACGCAGTGGAGAGTGGGATTAGACTTGAATTGGGACACACACCTGCATATCTGACCCACGACCCCCATCTTCATGTATTGCATTGCTCCCCCCCGAAAAGGCTCGCGCTCCCCACCCCGCCAGCTCTGCATTTTAGGGCTGGCCAATGTGTCGTGTGCAGATACAGTGGATGGTGGGAGTGGACTTGAATCGGGACACACCCCTACAGCTTTGACCCACGACCCCAATCTTGAGGTATCGCATTGTTCCCCCCACAGACACAGTGGATGGTGGGAGTGGACTTGATTCGGGACACACCACTGCAGCTCTGACCCACGACCCCCATCTTCAGTTATCACATTTCTCCCCCCAGACAAGGCTCGCGCCACCTCCACCCCACTGCCAGCTCTGAACTTTGGGGCTGGCCGAGATGC
>NW_006399988.1:3389250-3390463 GCF_000299155.1 Elephantulus edwardii
CCAGCTTTGAACTTTGGGGCTGGCCATGATCCCATGCACACATGCAGTGGACAGTAGGAGTGGACTTGATTCGGGACACACCCCTGCAGCTCTGACCCACAACCTCCATTTATAGGTATCACATTAATCCCCCCTGACACATCTCGTGCCCCGCCCCCTCAACATCTCTGAACTTTGGGGCTGGCCAAGATGCCGTGCAACGACACAGTGGACGGTGGGAGTGAACTTGAATAGGGACACACCCCTGCAGGTCTGACCCAAAACCCCCATCTTCAGGTATCGCATTGCTCCACCGCCGACCCGGCTTGCGCTCCCCCCGCCACGCCAGCTCTGAACAACTTTAGGGCTGTCCAAGGAGCTGTGCGCAGACGCAGTGGACGGTGGGAGTGGACTTGAATCGGGACACACCCTGCAGCTCTGACCCACGACTCCCATCTTCATGTATCGCATTGCTCCCCCCTGACTCTGCTCACCACCCCCCCGCCAGCTCTGAACTTTGGGGCTGGCCGAGATGCCGTGCACAGATGCAGTGGACGGTGGGAGTGGACTTGAATCAGGACACACCCCTGCAAATTTGACCCACGACCCCCATCTTCAGGTATCGCATTGCTCTCCCCCAACCCAACTCGCGCTCCCTGCCCCACCAGCTCTGAACTTTAGGGCTGGCCAAAGTGTGCGCAGAGACAGTGGATGGTGGGAGTGGACTTGATTCGGGACACACCCGTGCAGCTCTGACCCTCGACCCCCATCTTCAGGTATCGCATTGCTCACCCCAGACCCGGCTCGCCGCCCCCACACCAGCTCTGATCTTAGGGGCTGGCCAAGGTGTCGTGCAACGATGCTGTGGACGGTGGGAGTGGACTTGAATTGGGACACACCCCTGCAGCTCTGACCCACAACCCCCATCTTCAGGTATCGCATTGCTCCCCCCTCCGACCTGGTTCGCGCTCCCCGCCCCGCTAGCTCTGAACTTTAGGGCTGGCCAATGTGTCCTGCGCAGACCCAGTGGACGGTGGGAGAGGACTTGAATCGGGACACACCCCTACAACTCGGACCCACGACCCCAATCTTGAGGTATCTCATTGCTCTCCCCACTCGGCTTGCCCCAACCCCCGCCAGCTCTGAATTTTGGAGCTGGCCAAGGTTCCACGTGCAGACGCAGTGGACGGTGGGAGTGGACTTGAATCGGGACAGACCCCTGCAGCTCTGACCC
>NW_006399988.1:3392331-3393747 GCF_000299155.1 Elephantulus edwardii
CTTTGGGGCTGGCCAAGGTGCTGTTCACAGACACAGTGGAAGGTGGGAGTGGACTTGAATCGGGATATGCCCCTGCAGCTCTGACCCACGACACCCATCTTGAGGTCTCGTATTGCTCCCCAACGACCCGCCTCGCTCCGCCCTCCCCCCGCCAGCTCTGAACTTTGGGGTTGGCCAAGATGCTGTGCGCAGACGCAGTGGACACTGGGAGTGGACTTGAATCGGGACATACCCCTGCAGCTCTGACCCCTGACCCTCATCTTCAGGTATCGCATTGCTCCGCCCCCGACCCGGCTCAAGCTCCCCCGGCCATGCCAGCTCTCAAATTTAGGGCTAGCCAAGGTGCCGTGCGCAGACGCAGTGGACAGTGGGAGTGAACTTGAATGGGGAAACATCCCTGCAGCTCTGACCCACGACCCCCATCTTCAGGTATCACATTGCTCCACCCCGACCCGGCTCGCGCTTCCCCCCGCCCCCGCCAACTCTGAAGTTTGGGGCTGGCGAAGGTGCTGTGCAAAGTCGCAGTGGACTGTGGGAATGGACTTGAATCGTGACACACCCCTGCAGCTCTGATCCACGACCCCCATCTTCAGGTTGCGCATTGCTCCCCCCCGACCTGGCTTGCGCCCCCCCGCCAATTCTGAACTTTGGGGTTGGCCAAGATGCCGTGCAAAGACGCAGTGGATGTTGGGAGTGGACTTGAATTGGGATACACCCCTGCAGCTCTGACCCACGACCCCAATCTTCAGGTAGCGCATTGCTCCCCCCGACCCGGCTCGCGCTTCCCCCCACCCCCGCTAACTCTGAACTTTGGGGCTCGCCAAGGTGTCCCGCGCAGACACAGTGGACGGTGGGAGTTGACTTGAATTCGGACACACCCCTTCAGCTCTGACCCAGGACCCCCATCTATATGTATCGCTTTGCTCCACCCTGACCCGGCTCGCACACCCCCTCCCCCTTGCTAGCTCTGAACTTTGGTGCGGGCTAAGATGCCGTGCACAGACTCAGTGGACTGTGGGATTGGACTTGAATCGGGACACACCCTTGCAGCTCTGACCCACGACCCCCATCTTCAGGTATCGCATTGCTCCCCCCCGACCCGGCTCGCGCCCCCCCGCCAGCTCTGAACTTTGGGGCTGGCCAAGATGCCGTGCACAGACGCAGTGGACGGTCGGAATGGACTTGATTCGGGACACACCCCTGCAGCTCTGACCCACAATCCCCATCTTCAGGTATCGCATTGCTCCCCCCCGACCCGGCTCGCGCCCCCCCGCCAGCTCTGAACTTTGTGGCTGGCCAAGGTGTCGCGCGCAGACCCAGTGGACGGTGGGAGTGTACTTGAATCGGGACACACCCCTGCAGCTCTGAACCATGACCTCCCATCTTCAGGTATCGCATTGCTCCCCCGCGACTCGG
>NW_006399988.1:3397625-3398921 GCF_000299155.1 Elephantulus edwardii
TCTGACCCACGACCCCAATCTTGAGGTATCGCATTGCTTCCCGCCCTACTCGGCTCGCCCCACGCCCCCACCAGCTCTGAATTTGGGGCTGGCCGAGGTGCCGTGTGCAGACTCAGTGGATGGTGGGAGTGGACTTGAATAGGGACACACCCCTGCAGCTCTGACCCATGACCCCCATCTTCAGGTATCGCATTGATCCTCCTCGACCTGGCTCGCGCCACGCCCCCCGCCAGCTGTGAACTTTGGGGATGGTCAAGATGTCGTGCAATGACGCAGTGGATAGTGGGAGTGGACTTGAATTGGGACACACACCTGCAGCTCTGACCTACGACCCCCATCTTCAGGTATCGCATTGCTCACCCCCCCGACCCGGCTCACGCTCCCCGCCCCGCCAGCTCTGAACTTTAGGGCTGGCCAATATGTCCTGTGCAGACACAGTGGACGGTGGGAGTGAACTTGAATCGGGACACACCCCTGCAACTCCCACCCAAGACCCCAATCTTGAGGTATCGCATTGCTCCCCTCTTGACTCGGCTTGCGCCACCCCACCACCTCTGAACTTTGGGGCTGGCCAAGATGCCGTGCAAAGACTCAGTGGATGGTGGGAGTGGACTTGAATTGCGATACACCCCTGCAGCTCTGACCCACGACCCCCATCTTCAGGTATCGCATTGCTCCATACCGACCCGGATCGTGCTTCCCCCCACCCCCACTAACTCTGCACTTTGGGCCTGGCCAAGGTGCTGTGTGCAGACGCAGCGTACGGTGGGAGTGGACATGAATCGGGACACACCCCTGCAGCTCTGACCCATGACCCCCATCTTCAGGTATCGCATTGCTCCACCCCGACCCGGCTCGCACTTCCGCCCACCCCCTCTAACTCTGAACTTTGGGGCTGGACAAGGTGCCGTGCGAAGACACCGTGGACGGTGGGAGTGGACTTGAATCGGGACACACCCCTGCAGCTCTGACCCAGGACCCCGATCTTTAGTTATCACTTTGCTCCCCCCTGACCCGGCTCATGCACCACCCCCCCACCCCTCGCTAGTTCTGAACTTTGGGGCTGGCCAAGATGCTGTGCGCAGACGCAGTGGACGGTGGGATTGAACTTGAATTGGGACACACACCTTCAGCTCTGACCCACGACCCCAATCTTGATTTATCACATTGCTCCCCCCCCGACTCGGCTCGCCCCAACCCCCGCCAGCTCTGAATTTTGGGGCTGGCCAAGGTGCCGTGCGCAGACGCAGAGGACGGTGGTAGTGAACTTGAATCGGGACACACCCCTGCAGCTCT
>NW_006399988.1:3399706-3401088 GCF_000299155.1 Elephantulus edwardii
AAATGCAGTGGACTGTGGGAGTGGACTTGAATCGGGACACACCCCTGCAGCTCTGACCCACGACCCCCATCTTCAGGTATCGAATTGTCCCCCCCGACCCTACTTGGCCACCCCCCCCACCCCACTGCCAGTTCTGAACTTTGGGGCTGGCCGAGATGCCGTGCGCAGGTGCAATGGACGGTGGGAGTGGACTTGAATTGGGACACACCCCTGCAGTTTTGACCCATGACCCGCAACTTCAGGTATCGCACTGCTCCCCCCCCACCCAGCTCGCGCTCCCAGCCCCGCCAGCTCTGAACTTTGGGGCTGGCCATTATGCCGTGCACAGACGCCGTGGACGGTGGGAGTGGACTTGAATCGGGACACACCCCTGCATGTTTGACCCATGACCCCCATCATCAGGTATCACATTGCTCCCCCAACCCCGACCCAGCTGGCGCTCCCCGCCCAGCCAGCTCTGATCTTTAGGGCTGGCCTAGGTGTCTTGCGCAGACACAGTGGATGATGGGAGTGGACTTGAATCGGGACACAGCCCTGCAAGTCTGAACCCCGACCCCCATCTTCAGGTATCGCATTACTCCCCCCAGTGACCCGCCTTGCACCCCCCCCTGCCAACACTGGACTTTGGGGGTGGCCAAGATGCCGTGCGCAGATGCAGTGGACGGTGGGAGTGGGCTTGAATCGGGACACACCCCTGCAGCTCTGACCCAGGATGCCCATCTTCAGGTATCGCATTCCTCACCTCTGACCCGGTTCGCGCACCCCCCCACCCGCCAGCTCTGAACTTTGGGGCTGGCCAAGGTACCGTGCACAGACCCAGTGGACGGTGGGATTGGACTTCAATCGGGACACACCCCTGAAGCAGTGACCCACGTCCCCTATCTTCAGGTATCGCATTGTTCCCCCCTTGACCGGGTTTGCGCCCCCCGCCCCCCCGCCAGGTCTGAACTTTGGGGCTGGCCAAGGTCCCGTGCGCAGACCCAGTGGATGGTGGGATTGGACTTGAATTGGGACACACCCCTGAAGCAGTGACCCACGTCCCCTATCTTCAGGTATCGCATTGTTCCCCCCTTGACCGGGTTTGCGCCCCCCATCCGCCCGCTAGCTCTGAACTTTGGGGCTGGCCAAGATGCCGTGCGCAGACACAGTGGACGGTGGGAGTGGACTGGAATCGGGACACACCCCTGCAGGTTTGACCCATGACCCCTAACATCAGGTATCACATTGCTCCCCCCCGCCCGACCCAGCTGGCGCTCCCCTCCCCGCCAGCTCTGATCTTTAGGGCTGGCCAAGATGCCGTGCGCAGACGTAGTGGAAGGTGGGAGTGGACTTGAGTTGGGACACACCACTGTAGCTCTGACCCATGACCCCCATCTTCAGGT
>NW_006399988.1:3402386-3402812 GCF_000299155.1 Elephantulus edwardii
ACAGTGGGAGTGGACTTGAATCGGGACAAAGCCCTGCAGCTCTGACCCACGACCCCCAACTTACGGTATCGCATTGCTCCCCCCCTACCCAGCTCGGGCCCCCCACCCCCCCTGCCAGCTCTGAACTTTGGAGCTGGCCAAGGTGCCGTGCGCAGACGCAGTGGCCGGTGGGAGTGGACTTGTATCGGGACACACCTGCATGTCTGACCCACGACCCCCATCTTCAGGTATCACATTGATCCCCCCCACCCCGACCCGGCTCGAGCTCACAAACACCCCCCACCAGCTCTTAACTTTGGGGCTGGCCAGGGTGCCGTGCACAGATGCAGTGGACGGTGGGAGTGGACTTGAATCGTTACACACCCCAGCAGCTCTGACCCACGCTCCCCATCTTCAGGTATCACATTGCTCCCCCCAGACCCGGCT
>NW_006399988.1:3405670-3407061 GCF_000299155.1 Elephantulus edwardii
TGGACGGTGGGAGTGGACTTGAATTGGGACACTCTCCTGCAGCTCTGACCCACGACCCCCATCTTCAGGTATTGCATTGCTCCCTCCCGACCCGTCTCGCGCTCCCAGCCCCACCAGCTCTGACCTTTGGGGCTGGCCAAGGGGCCATGCGCAGACGCAGTGGAAGGTGGGAGTGGACTTGAGTTGGGACACACCCCTGTAGCTCTGACCCATGACCCCCATCTTCAGGTTTCAAACTGCTCCCCCCCCACCCTGACCCGGCTCGCACTCCCAAACACCCCGCCACCAGCTCTGAACTTTGGGGCTGGCCAAGGTGCCGTGCACAGATGCAGTGGACGGTGGGAGTGGACTTGAATAAGGACATACCACTGTAGCTCTGACCCACGACCCCCATCTTCAGGTATCGCATTGCTAGACCCCGACCTGGCTCGTGCATCCACTTACCCCCGCCATCTCTGAACTTTGGGACTACCCAAGGTGCCGTGCGCAGACGCTGTGGCCGGTGGGAGTGCACTTGTATCGGGACACACCTGCAGCTCTGACACACGACCCCCATCTTCAGGTATCACATTGCTCACCTCCACCCAGACCCGGCTCGCTCACCCACCCCCCACCAGCTCTGAACTTTGGGGCTGGCCAAGGTGCTGTGCGCAGACGCAGTGGACGGTGCAATTGGACTTGAATCGGGACACACCCCTGAAGCAGTGACCCACGTCCCCTATCTTCAGGTATTGCATTGTTCCCCCCCGACCCGGTTCGCGCCCTCCACCCCCCCCACCAGCTCTGAATTTTGGGGCTGGGAAAGGTGCCATGCACGGATGCAGTGGACAGTGGGAGTGGACTTGAATTGGGACACACCCCTGCAGGTTTGACCCATAACCCCCATCTTCAGGTATCTCATTGCTCACCCCCCTCCCGACCCAGGTTGCGCTCCCCTCCCTGACAGCTCTGATATTTAGGGCTGGCCAAGGTGTCGTGCACAGACACAGTGGACGGTGGGAGTGGACTTGAATTGGGACACACCCCTGCAGCTCTGACCCATGACCCCCATCTTCAGGTATCGCATTGCTCCCCTCAGACCCGGATTGTGCACCCCCCCCACCCCCCATCAGCTCTGAACTTTAGGGCTGTCCAAGGTACCGTGCGCAGATGTAGTGGATGGTGGGAGTGGACTTGAATCAGGACACACCCATGTAGGTCTGACCCAAGATGCCCATCTTCAGGTAGCACATTGCTCCGCCCCTGTCCCGGCTTGCGCTCCCACCGCCACGCCACCTCTGAACTTTGGGGCTTTGGGCTTTCCAAGGTGTAGTGTGCAGACACAGTGGACGTTGGGAGTGGACTTGAATTGGGACACACCATGCAGCTCTGACCCACAACCCCCATCTTCA
>NW_006399988.1:3408416-3409496 GCF_000299155.1 Elephantulus edwardii
GTGGGAGTGGACTTGAATCGGGACACACCCCTGCAGCTCTGACACACAACCCCCATCTTCAGGTATCGCATTGCTCCCCCCCCACCTGGCTCGCACTCCCCCCCCTGCCCCCGCCAGCTGTGAACTTTGGGCCTGGCCAAGGTGCCGTGTGCAGACTCAGTGGTTGGTGTTAGTGGACTTGATTCAGGACACACCCCTGCAGCTCTGCCTCACGACCCCCATCCTTAGGTATCGCATTCCTCCTCCCTGACCCTGCTCGTGCTCCCACCCAGCCAGCTCTGAACTTTGGGGCTCGCCACGAAGCCGTGCACAGATGCAGTGGATGGTGGGAGTGGACTTGAATCAGGATACACCCCTGCAGCTCTCACCCAAGACCCCGATCTTCAGGTATCGCCTTGCTACCCCCCGAACCTGCTTGCCCCCCCCCACCAGCTTTGAACTTTGGGGTTGGCCAAAATGCCGTGCACAGATGCAGTGGATGGTGGGAGTGGACTTGAATCGGGACACACCCCTGCAGCTCTGACCCATGACCCCCATCTTCAGGTATCGCATTGCTCCCCCCCAATTCAGCTTGCCCCCCCTCCCCGTCAGCTCTGAAGTTTGGGGCTGGCCAAGGTGCCGTGTGCAGATGCAGTGGATTGTTGGAGTGGACTTGACGAAAAGGGGGCTAAAACCAACAAAAATAAAAACGATACAAAAAGCTACACAAAAGAACAAAAAATATAGACCAAATTTATAGGATATTTCAACAGCACTTGAAAAAGTTGTCCAATGTTGAAGATTTAGTTTCTTTAGACTGCAAAGTGCTGTTTGACCCTACCACATTGGACCCATCACCCTCAGTAATAGGAAGGTACTGGACATCTTTATAGAGAAGGAGTGACATCAAACTAAGAACCAACTAACACCTTCGTTTTCAACAACTCTTCCACTACAATATCTCGAAAGAAGCAGGGTACCTCAGTCACCACGCAAGCCCAAAAAAAATATCTCCCCCAAAAAATGAAACAGTAGCAATGGATTTCATGAAGTCACAAAGTTTGATGGAACTTTCTGATGCAGAATTTAGAAAAAAGATGA
>NW_006399988.1:3414721-3417544 GCF_000299155.1 Elephantulus edwardii
GAAATGCCCCATGCCAGTCCATCTCATCTCTCCAATGCCTAGTATGTAAATATTTATGCGTTCCATTTCTTTCTTAACAATTCCTAATTTTCCTACATTCATGGTTCTCACATTCCATGTTCTAATTACTAGTGTCTGCTTACAACTGTTCCTCTTCCTTTGTATTTCCATGCTTGACAGTTCTATCTAGGTTGCCCTTTCTGTTCGCATAATCAATGATTTATTCAGGGCAAATACCTTTTATAAGAAACACAAACAGATGCTATTCACATGTATTTCACCTGATGGTATGCACAGGATTCAGATAGACTGCATCTGTGGAAAGAATCATTGGAGAATGTCAATATAAACAACGAAGACTGAGCCAGATTTTGATTGTAGAATAGACCATTAACTATTCATATTCAAGTTAAGACTAAAATGAAACAAGTTCAAATAAAATAAAATCCACAAAAATAAAAATTTGACCTTAATTCTATCCCATTTAAATTTAAAAACCAACTCAGGAACGGTTTGAAGACTTGAACACTAAGGAACAAAGATCAAAAGAGGTGTGGGAGATAATCAAGAATATCATCCATCGAGAATGCAAAAGGTCCTTACAAAGACAGAGGAAGAAGGCAAGAACAAAAATGGATGTCAGAAGAGACTCTGAATATTGCACTGGAGCACCAAGAAGCCAAACCAAAGAAATCAAGAAGTTAATGAGCTGAAAAAAATATTTCAATGTGCAGTTGGAGAAGACAAAGCAAAGTATTATAATAAAATGTATAAGCAGTTGGAATCAGAAAATTGAAAGTAATGAACTCACTTGGCATTTTCTAAGCTAAAGAAATTAAAGAACAAATTCAAGCCATGAGTTGTAATACTTAAGAATGCTATGGGTAGAATATAGAATGATCCAAGAAATGTTAAAAGAAGATGAAAGGAGTATACAGAGTCATTGTATCAGAAAGAATTGGTGGCCACAGGATAAATTCATAAACAGCATATGTTTAAGAGGCAACAGTGATGAAGGAGGTAGTGCAGGCTGCTTTGAAGGACCTGGCAAAAAATAAGGCCCCAGGAATTGATAGAATATCAACTGACAGATTTTAACAAGCAGATGTTGTCCTGGATGTGCTCACCAGGTTTTGCTAAGAAATATGGAGGACAATTATCTGGCCAACCGACTGAAAGAGATCTGAAAGAGATTTATACTACAGGAATTATCTAACAGTATCACTAGTATCACACACAAGAAAAAAAATCCTCCTGAAGATTTTCCCAAAATGATTGGAACAGTACATTGATAGAGAGCTGGCAGAAGTACAAGCTGGGTTGAAAAGAGGTTATGGCATGAGAGACATTACTGCCAAAATCAGATGCAAAAAAGTACCAGAGGAATATCTATCCATGTTTCATTGACTATACAAAGACATTTGACTGTTTGGATCACTACAAATTGTGGCTGACCTTGAGAAGAATGGGAATCCCAGAACACTTGACTGTGCTCGTATGAAAACTATACTTAGACCAGAAAAGAGTTATCAGAACAGAGCAAGGAAACACTTCATGGTTCAAAATCAGGAAAGGAATACATCAAGCATGCATCCTGTCTTCATACCTTTTCATTGTATATGCAGACCAAATCATTCAGGAGGTTGGACTTTATGAGGAGGAGTGTAGCATCAGGATTGGAGGAAGACTCATCAACAATTTACATCATGCAGATGACACCACCTTGCTTGGTGAATGTGAAGAGGACATGAGATGTTTGCCGCAGAAAGTCAAAGACTGTAGTCTTCAATATTAATTGAAGCTCAACATCAAGAAGACTAAGAGTCTCTCCACCGGACTAATGGCAGCACCATGATAGATGTAAAGAAGATTGAGGTTGTTAACAATTACTCAGCTCCACAATCAACACTCTTGGCACCAGCAGTCAGGAAATCAAAAGATGAATTTCATTGGGAAAATCTGCTATCAGGGACCTCTCCAAAGTAGTGAGAAGCAAGAATGTCAGTCTAGACATTAAAGTTCATCTAATTCAGGCTGATATTCACAATTATTTGCTATGCATCAGAGAACTGGACAATGATTAAGCATAACAGAAGGAGAACTGATGCTTTTGGGTTGTGGAGCTGGAGAAGAGTCTTGAACATACCCTGGATTACCAAGAAAACAAATAGGTCTGTCTTGAAGAAGGTGAAACCAAGTTTCTCCTTGGAGGTTGAGATTTTGAAGCCCTGACTCACATACTTTCAGCATGTGGCCAGGAGAAACCAGTCCTCAGAGAAGGGCATCATGTTTGGAAGAGAAGAGGGAGGGACGGCACAGGAGAGGAAGACCCAAGATGAGATGAATTGATACAGTAACTGGGGAGGGGGAAATGAAACCAAATTTCCCTCGGAGGCTAAGATTTTGAAGCACGGTCTCATGAAGGATAGGGTAAGTTTCAACTCTTGTTATTCATAGGATTGGTATTAGTTATAGTTAATTTGATGGCCAATAACAATAACCACAAAGGAAAAAAACACACTCAAAATGAAGTCATCAAATAAGAAGACATGTGGAGCACAGAGCTGTGAATAGTGCAATGTGGATATTTTGAAGAACTGTCTGATTGACGAGGAGTCCAGGACTGTGTCAGTATCCATATCTCTTATATAATTAACAGTCTTTAAAAAGCCAGTAGAGGATAAGTCTGAATTGGTTCCAGGTTGATAGCAATGAGAGTTTTCTGTTTATGTTTCCGTTTTTTATTTTTGTAGCATTTCTGTAGTTCATGATAATCCCACCAACCTTGTCCCAGTGACTTGTGATAAATTAGGCTATTCTGAC
>NW_006399988.1:3424223-3430642 GCF_000299155.1 Elephantulus edwardii
TATTATTTCAATTTATTGATACTTGCCTTGTGACCTAGAATGTGATCTATTCTGGAGAATGTTCCATGCACATTGGAGAAGAAGGTATACTGTGCTTTTTGGGGGTGCATTATTTATTATGAGGTCAAGTTGGTTTATTGTATGGTTTAATTTTTCAGTATCTCTGTTCAGTTTTTTTCTGCTTATTCTATCTTTTCTTGAGTGAGGTGTATTGAAGTCTCCAAGTACTATAGCAGTGTTGTGTATTTCCTTTTTCAGTTTTGTTAATGTTTGTTTTATGTATTTTACAGGGCTTCCATTTGGTGTATAGGTATTTATTACTGTTACATCCTATTGTTATATTGACACTTTCAGCATTATGTTGTGACCTTCCTTCTCCTTTGTGATGGTTTTTACATTGATATTTATTTCATAAGGGATTAAATCCTGCTTTTTTTCTGGTTGCCATTTGCTTGGTATATTTTTCCCCACCCTTTTACTTTTAATCTTTTATTATCTTAATTTTTGAGGTGTGTTTCTTGTAGACAACATATTGATGGATTTCATTTTTTTATCCAGTCTGCTACTCTTTTTCTCTTCAGTGGTGCATTTAAACCATTCACATTCAGTGTTATTATTGAAAGGCAAGGTTTTATTGCTATCACTTTGTTGAGTTCTTTTTGGTGTTGTTGCTAGTTACTTTGGACCATGCAGCTTTCTGTGGTATGTCTGTAAAAAGGACATTTTTGAGCCTTTCCTGCAATGCTGGTCTTGTTTTTACAAACTCTCTTAGATTCTGCTTTTCAGGAAATATCTTGACCTCTCCTTCATATTTGATGCATAATTTTGCTGGGTACAGTCTTCTTGGTTGACAGTTGTATTCTCTGAGTGTTTGAAATATGTCCTTCCACTCTCTTCTTGCTTGCATGGTTTCTGCTGAGTAATCGACACTTAATCTTAGGTGTTCTCCCTTATAGGTTACTCTTGTTTCTCCCTTGCTGCTTTCAGGACTCTTTCCTTATCTTTGGCTCTGGCAAATTTAACTATGATATACTTTGATGGTTTTTTTTTGGGGGGGTCTAGTCTATATGGTCTTCTCTGAGCTTTTTGAATATATATTCTCTTGTTCTTCAGTATACCTGGGAAGTTTTTCTCTAGTAATTCTTCCACAACTTTTTCAGCGCCTTTACTTGCTTCTTCCTTTTCTGGGATTCCAATAATATGCATGTTATTTCTCTTGATGGTATCACACATTATTCTTAGGTTTTCTTCTTTTTCCTTCTTTTTTGAGTCTGCTTTTTGCTCTAGCGTATCAGTGGTGATGATTCTGTTTTCAATTTCACTGATTCTGTGCTACAGCTCTTCAACTCTGCTCATGTTTCCCTCCATCGTGTTGACAGCCTCTGAAACATTGGACCTTATATTTTGGATAGTGGATAGTGGTTTCTTGTTTTTCCAGTGCTGCTAATGCCTTGCTTGTTTTATCTGCATTGTTTTTTTGAGATCCTCCTGTTTTTGCTTGTAGTATCCTCTATTTCATCAAGTTTGTCTTTTATCCATTGAATATATTAAATTATTGTTCTTTTAAATTCTGTGTCAGAAAGTTCTGTCAGACTTTGTAGCTTCAGGAAATCCACTGATATTGTGTGACCCTTTGGGGGTGACATCTTGCTTTGCTCTTGTGTATTGTGTGGGATAGCTTGCTTTCTTTGAGACATTGATATGTTCTTGATCTGAAGACAATGCTCTAGAGATCAGTTGGGTAGCTACCTCACTTGTGTGTTTCTCTGAACTTCTGACTTCTGGGCAATGTCAGTTCAGAGCCTATGATAGCAGCCTCTTGTTGGTAAGACAGGTCAAGGTGCTCCTGATTAAAGACAAATTGGTTGACCAGATGTGCAGGCACCAGTGTTGAGCCAAATGGGATGAGGCAGGCAAAGGGTTGGTGTGATCACAAGGGCAGGTCAAACACTTGGGGGACCTCAACCAGACCTCATATTGGGGCCCCTACTCAAATTCCTGCTATCCATTTCCCACCCAGTCGTTTTCACTCAGTGGCCCCTGCCCAGTGGCACTTATACAGGTGCCCTCACCCAGCAGCCCTTGTCCAAGTAGGGTCCTGGGCCCAATAGTACCCAAAACGTCAGAGTCAAATTCCCAGTGACCCACTAGCCTCTGGCTGCTCCGCAAAGTCCACAAAAGTGCAGACAGATTACCAGTGGCTGGCTCATTCATGGGCAGTTGGTGTGACCCAAGAGATCTTGGCCAAATTCCCCAGCAGTGGGCACACCCTAGGGTTCTCTCCCAGGTAATTGGCAGTGTCCCAGAAAACCCAGTCAGGATCCTACCGGCCTGTGTCCTGCCAGATTCGCCGCACAGCAGCTCGGCATGGCTTTGCCAGTCTGTAGCTCCAAAAGGAACTGCTGCAAAAAAGGTTCTGATTCGAAATCCTATTGTCCACAGCTCGTCGTGTTGGTTGGTCTCTGTGTGGCGTGAAGGACTCTCTAGTGGCCCTTGGGTGCCACTGGGGTCACAGGGCTGTGGTGGAGGTGCATGACTGTGGAGCTGCAGGGGGTGGGGTTGTGTGGGGTGGGGGGGGTGGAAGGAAGCACAGGGCTTGGACACTACCACAGGGAGTCAGGGAGGTGGGGCTTGGGCACTGGCAGGGATTTATGAAATGGCAGGCCGGGGGGTCGGGTCACATGGCAGGCTGCAGGGGTGTCACACGATGGCAGGCCTTCGCTCCTTTAGGATCACAGAGCAGCTGGGGGTGGTTGCTCCTAGGGGTCCTTCAGCAGCCGGCGGTCGCTCCTCTGGGGTTACATGGTGGCCGGCAGGCAATTGCTCCTCCGGGGTCTCGTGGAGGCTGGGGTCAGTTGGTTGCTCTCCTGAGTCACAAGGTGGTGGGTGGTTGCTCCCTACTTGCTCCTGGTGGGTGGGTTCCGCAGTGGCTTGGCTGGTGTCTTTTGGCTGGGACTCAGCTGTCCTGTGTGTGGTTCAAATTCCAGCTCTCCCACTGCACTGGGTTCCAGCTGTGCTGGGTTCCTGCTGCGGTCTGTCTAGTAGTTTTCTTGCTGAGTTTTTAGGGTTTTCTAAGTATACTATCATATCACTCATGAACATAGGTGCAAAAATCCTGAAAAAAAAATCCTTGCCAATAGAATTCTATGATACATAAAAAAAAAATTTCACCATGACCAAGTGGGTTTCATAACAAATATGCAAGGATGGTTCAACATAAGAAAAACAATCAGTGTAATTCATCACATTAACAAAGCAAAGAACAAGAACCACATGATCCTATCTATCAGTTGAAGCAGAAAAGGCCTTTGACAAAATCCAACATCCTTTCCTGATTAAAACACTCAACAAAATAGGATTAGAGGCAAAGTTTCTCAACATAGTTAAAAGTATATATACAAACCTGAGAGCCGACATTGTTCTCAGTGGAGAGAGATTAAAGGCATTCCCTTTGAGAACAGGAACTAGGCATGGATGGCCACTGTCACCTCTCCCATTCAATATTGTATTGGAAGTCTTAACGATAATAATAAGACATGAGAAGGAAATAAGAAGTATTCATATTGGTAAAGAGGAGGTAAAATTATCTCTATATGATGATATTTCTTCCATCTTTTGCATTTTCTTCCATAACTGTTCAAGTTGCTCCTCATCGATATATTTCTTCTGGACCGTTGTCTCTGGAGTATTTGCTTTCTTAATTATTTCTTCCATCATTTGCATCTTCTTCTGTAGCTGTTCAAATAATTCCCCATCAGCATATTTCTTCTCGTTCTCTCTATCTGGGTAATTTATTCGGTATACTTTTCTAGGAGAAGAGTTATTTTGTTTTTTCATGATAACTGAAGCAAACTGCTGCTTTTTTGACATTATGAGTCTTTTTTTAGTAGATGTTGGGTTGTTGTAACTATATAGTGACCAAGAATATGGCAATGTTTTGAGACAGAACTGTATATTTGTACTCTTTTCTTGGCCCAAGACCTGCATGGTCCCCTCCAAAGTACCTGAATGGGAAATCAGGAAGCCTTGGTTTTTCCCTTTCAGCACTGGCTTATCCACCTCACTCAAGATGCTCCAGCTGTCCCACTCCCTTCCACTTGAGCTTAAGGGGTTTTGTGTGGTATATAGAAACAGCAGTGATCACACCCCCCCAAAGTGCTTTGGATACTGTGCCACATCTTGTTATACCAGGCCATTTTCTGCCCCACTGCCTGTTATGATTTTTTTAAGTACTTGTACCTTTTCTACTATAGTTTCAAGCCTTTCTTCCATCTTTTGCAGTTTCTTCCATAGTTTTTGTCTATTTTTTTTAAAATAAAATTCAACAGAGAAGATACATTCTTTCATCTCTACTTAAATTTAATGTATTACTGTTCAGCTAATGGCATGGGACTGTATGGTCAACACAAAGTTAGCTAGTTTGTATCCACAAGCTGCTCCATTAGGAAAGGATCAATAATTTCCTCCGTTGATTTACAGCCTCTGAAAAATCAGTTGGAGGATCAGGTATGAGTTGGTTTTGACTGAATGTATATAACAACAACAACAACAACAAATTAAGTTTAACATCATATCTGTGATGTCCATCTATGTTATCAGAATAATAGTGTGACTTATTTTTTGGTGTTGCAATATTACAATGGGCTATACTATCCTATCTTTTCTTATTTTATTGTAAATGTGAATTGTTTGTAATTTGTTGCTATCGTGAACAATGTTGTTATAGACATTCTTAAATATATTTTGGTGAACATAAATACCCAATTATAGGAGAATCGCTGGTTTTATGTTGTACAATTATCTAACAGTCTACATCCTTCCAGTAGAGAATGAGAACTCTTTTCCTCAACATCATTACCAACACTTGCTGTTGAAAATCAGGATATATGCCAGACAGAGTTAACGGAATATGCTAATTGATTGGATGTGAGTTGAGATAAAAAGATAAAAGTCAAGATTGACTCGTCTTGAGGCCAGAGACACAAAGTGAGTGGTAGTGTCATTTGTGAAAATACGGTAAATGGAAAGAAAAGTAGGACTTAGGATGAGTTAGCCCAACTCTGTGCAGACTATGCCACTGATGTTGCCAATATAAAGAGAAAACAATAAAAAAGGAGAATGAGACCTTGAGCATTCTAACCTGGAAAATGAGAACTATTTCAGGAATAAGGACACAATGAACTACTTAAAATGTGAACTTGGAATTTTGGGGCTGGCAAAGGTGCCACGCAGATGCAGTGGATAGAGGGAGTGGATTTGAATTGGGACACACCCCTGCACCTTTGACCCACATCCCCCATCTTCAGGTATCACATTGCTTCCCCCAGTCCACGACCCCCACCGCCATCTCTGAATTTTGGGGTCCTTGGGCCTTCGGCCCTCGTGCCAGGACTTAACAAAAAAAACCAAAAAAACAAAACAAAACCAAAAAACCAAAACCAAAAACAAAACGAAAAACCACACAAAAGAACAAAAACACATAGACCAAATTTATAGCATTTGTCAACCTCACTTGAAAAAGTTGTCCAATATTGAAGATTTAGTTTCTTTAGACTACAAGCTGCTGTTTGGCCCTACCACATTGGTCCCACCAACTTAAGGAAAAGGGAGGTACCGGACATCTCGATAGAGAAGTAGTGACATTAAACGAAGAACCAACTATCACCTTAGTTTTCAAAAACTCTTCCACTTCAATGTCTCGAAAGAAGCAGGGTACCTTACTCACCACACAAGCCCAAAACAAGATATCTTCCCCCCAAAATGACAGAGTAGCAATGGATTTCATGAAGCCGGAAAGTCTGATGGAACTTTCTGATGCAGAATTTATAAAAAAGATGATTGAATGTTTCAATGGATGAAAAACAAACTTGAAGAATTACAGGACACTACAGTAAAAAATCAGGAGGAACTAAAAAAAACACAAACAATCCAAAACAACACAGAGAAAACAAATGAGGCATTTGAGGCACTGGAAAAACAAGAAATCATAATTCAAAATATGAAATCTAAGGTTTCTGATGCTGTCAACATGATGGAGGGACATACAAATAGAGGTGAAGATATGGAAAACGGAATTAGTGAAATAGAAGATAAAATTGTCACCACAGATATAACCGAGAAAAAAGCAGAAGCAAAAAAAGAAGGAAACAGAAGAAAACTTAAGAATAATGTGGGATGCCATTAAAAGAAATAACATCCACATCATTGGAATCCCAGAAGGGGAAGAAGCAAGTAAAGGCATTGAAAAAGTTGTGGAAGAATTACTAGAGGAAAACTTTCCAGGCATAATGAAGAATGACAGAATATATATTCAAGAAGCTGAGCGAATGCCATATAGAATAGACCCTAAAAGAAAAACACCAAGGCATATCATTGTCAAATTTGCTAGAACCAAAGATAAGGAGAAAATACTAAAATCA
>NW_006399988.1:3430742-3433260 GCF_000299155.1 Elephantulus edwardii
AACAACAACAACAACAACATTCTGACATGTGTTTTTGTAAAGAAACTCATCTGACAAAGCCTGACTTGTGTATTTCAGAAATGTCTTTCAGACTCTAACCTGCTCTAAGATCTTTCATTCAGCTATGAATTGGTTATATTTTTTTTTTTCCTCTTTGCTGCTAAGACCTTTCTGTTTTGGTTTTTGCCTTTCTGAATCATGAATTAGAAGTGAAGAAATATAAAGGTCTTCAGCAGAACTGAAGCGTCTCAGTCCAATTAAATCTTTTAATTTAGCGCATAAAATGCTGGCTACCACCAAATTTTAAAAGGGCTTTGGCACTTTTAGGCCATTCGTGTTTAATGCCTGACTTTTAAATTACTTCCTCTGTCCATTTAGGGATCTGATATACGTGAATTTTTATAAGGAAAAGACCAGAAATGATTTAGCTGTTCAATGCCGAAATTCCATTAGGCCTGCAATAAAGGATGCTGTCAATCTATTTAGCAGATATATTTGTAGTCAGTGAAACTAAGTAAAATAATAAGACCTTTTAAATGTAATGTTTATTCCAGAGACTAATCATTTAAAAGAGCAACTTTTTTAGCATGATAGGATAATATGTTTTTCTGCTCTGTTTTTCATCAGAAGCATATTTTTTTTCTTTTTCTCCCTTGGGCAAATGGGATTTTTTTTTTCTGTTATAGACTGTTGGCTGATGGAAATTAATACTGGACTTTTATTAAGTTTTTTTCTATACCAATTTGTCTTTTGATTCTGTTATCAAAAGGTCCTTATAAGATGAAGCAATCCCCAAGCAAGTCTTGTTATCTTGTCTAACCTGCCTGCTTTGCACTTGCCCTTCCTTTTAAATAAAAGTGAAATAAGGTTTTTGTTTGTTCAAATTATAATATTCCAATTGCATAGAGTTTATTCTCACTCATGGTGATCCCAGGCATGGCAGAACAGAATAGTGCATCATGGGATTTTCAATGGCTAATTTTTTTAAAATATAGTATTAATTTCAATGAAAATTTAGAGACTTTGGATTCCCATTCATTAATTGCTGCACTTTTCTCCCCTCCAAACTCTTCGCCCTAATACACCACTTCTTGGAAAAGTAAAAGAAAAATTCTTTCATTGTTTTACAATCCCTCCACCCCCAGATCCACTCCACTATGCAGCCTTCGCTCTGGACTCCTGTCATGACAAAAAATCCTAATAACATATCCCTTTTAAACAGTTCTCTCCCTCATCTGTTTCAATGAAGTATACATGATTTATCCCTTCTTTCTCAGTCTCCCACCAACCCCGTGGTCAGGCCTGTTTTACAACAGTGGCACCATGCACGATTTGTCCTTGTGTGACTGAGTTACTTCACTCAGCATAATGTCCTCAAGGGTCACCCATTTTGAATAATATTGCATGAGTTCCTTGTTCTTCAATGCAGTTTAGTATTCCATTATGTGAATATACCATAGCTTCTCTATCCATTCGTTTCTTGATGGGCACTTAGGTTGTTTCCAAATCCTTGCTATTGTGAACAAAGCCACGATGAACATGGGTGTGCATATATCTGCTTGGATGTCAGTTATGGTGTCTTTGGGATATATTCCCAGTAGTGAAATTGCTGGGTTAAATGGTATCTATTTTCGCAACTTTTTGAGAAAGTGCCATACAGCCTTCCACAGTGGTTGCACGATTTTACATTCCCACCAACAGGGAGCAGTCTCTCCACAACCTCGCCAGCATTTGTTGCTTGCTGTTCTGTTAAATTTTGCAATTCTGACTGGGTGAGAGGATATCTCATAGTTGTTTTAATTTGCATCTCTCTTAGAGCTAGGTATTTTGAACATTTCTTCATATGTTTGCTAGCCATTTAAATGTCTTCTTTGGTGAAGTGTCTGCTCATATCCTGTGCCCATTGTTCCATTGGATGATTTACCTTTATCTTGTTATGGTGCTCAAGTATTTTATAAATTCTGGATATAAGTCCCTTTTCTGATATGTCATTACCAAATACTTTTTCCCAGTCTGTGGCTTCCCCTTTTACCCTGTTGAAGACGATTTTGGATGTTCATAGGGATTTGATTTTTAGGAGATCCCATTCATCTATTTTATCTTTTCCTGGTTGTAGGTTTTTCAGAATACTTGGAAGACTGTTTATGTTGTAGAATAGGACGTGAAGCGTTGTTCCAAGCTTTTCTTTAATGAAGCTTCTGGTCCTTGGTTTTAGTCCTAGGTCATGATCCACCTTGACTTGGTTTTTGTGTATGGGGTGAGGTGTGGATGTTGCTTGAGTCTTCTGCAGATACTTTTCCAATTTTGCCAACACCATTTTTTTTAAATGCTGTCTTTCCCCACTTAACTGATTTCATCACTTTGTCAAAAATCAGTAGACCATAGATAGATGGGCTGATCTCCAGGTTCTCAATTCTATTTCATTGATCTATGTGCCTCTCATTGTACGAGTACCATGCTATCTTAACCACCACGACAGTGTAGTAGGATTTGAAATCAGGGAGTGAGATACCTCCTA
>NW_006399988.1:3433360-3447206 GCF_000299155.1 Elephantulus edwardii
CAAAGGGACAAATGCTATATGGTGCCACTGTTGTAGAATGAGGCTGACATCGGGGTGGGGGTAAGACTGAGAAAAACTGGATGAAATATGTTTACGGCATTGAAGTCTATGGGGAGAGAATAGTTTAAAAGTATTATATTTTAGGGCATTATGTTTATCGTAGGAGTAAGCAGTGAGGGTTGCAGAGTGGATTATATTTGGGGCTGGGGGTGGGGTTCGAGGAGGTGCGGGGGGATTGTGAACCAATGAGGGAGATTTTCTTTTGCTTTTGAAGGAGTGGAGCAAACGGGGTGGGGAGTGGTGGAGGTGGGGTGGGCGGTGAGAAGGGTGCAACAATGAATGAATGGAATTTCAAAATCTCTGTAGATGTTCATTGGAATGAAAAATATATAAATTAAAATTTAAAAAAAGAAGAAAAAATATGTGAACTTGGCTAAGATAGGGACTAAGAATAGGCCATGCAATTGATCTGATGCCCATTTGGCATGAATGGGTTCTGCAGAGTATACCTGCTAAAAACTTACTTTAAATGAATATAAGGGAACTCTCGTGGCATAGTATTAAAAAGCTGCACTACTATCCTGAAGGCACATGGTTCATAGCCATCAGTTGCTCTGCAAGAGAAGCATATGCTATCTCTTCCCCTGTGGTTAAATGCCTCTGAAAAACCTTTGGAGGATTAACTATGAGTCATTTCCAACTCTGTGGTATACAACAACATAAACAATAATGAGAATATGTAAGATGAGTAAATGGAGACAATATAAATGCTGTTCCGTGCCATTAGAGTTTTGATTCCTAATCGCCTCCTGTACAACAGAGTGAAGCACTGCCTGATCCTCTTCTCCATTGATCTCTTCTTTTACCAAGCCTGATCAGCCTCTCTTTAGAAAATGCTCATGTGTGTTAGCTCAAGTCTCACCATCTTTATTTCAAAGGAATATCTTGACTTCAACAAGCTTAGCCAATATCATAACTTAAAGGCATCAAATCTTCTTCAGTCTTCAGTATTGTCTAGCCATCACATGTTTATGGATGATTGAACTTTTCCTTTCTTCTGATATTTTACAAAGCAGGAAAATAATCTTGGAGTGGGATTTAAGACCTAGAGAGTTGGTTTTTGTGTGCACATGTGGGTATTTAGATCAAAGTAATTCTAGTAGATGACCTTGGAGATGGGTTGACAGAGTGGTGACAACCATGGGATTAAGTACAACAGGATTTATGAGGATGACACAGGTTCGGAAGGTGTTTCAATCTTTCCAATCTATGAGTCAGAGACAACTTAAGAGCACTTAAAAATAGCAATACTTTTCAGCTTCATTCGTATTATAATATGTATCAAATATGATTTTTTCTACTGACTGATTAGAATTCCAATGTATGTGCATACTTAATTTTGTTTATCTATTGATCTGTTGATGGGCATTTAATTGTTTCCCCTTAAAGTAACTGAAAGTTACTGTAAAAAATACTTCAGTGGATGTTGCTGCACAAATTCTTGTTTAGGTCTCTTCTTTCAAGTGTTTTGGATATATAACAAAGATTGTAAAAACATATAGTTGCTCTGTTTTTAGGGTTTTTTGACAACTTATGTACTGTTTTCTACTTTGTCTGTACCATTTTATCATTCCACCAATAGTGGATAAGGGTTCCAATTTTCCCATCTCCTTTCCACCAATGTTTATTTTCTTTCTCTCTGTGTTTAAATCTGAGCCATTATAGTGGGAATGAAATTGTAGCTATTGAGCATATAGTTTGTACAAGTGGCTAACAAAACTCAAGTTGTCTCAGTTACTAGGGAAAAAAATGTCAAGTGTGTTCGCAGATTGCTGATTGTTTCTATCATATAATACCTTATGTCCTAAAATTGAAAAGTAAAGGAATGAAATCTGCTCCAATCATTTGATAGAATTCTGAATGTAACTTTGACTTAATTTCTATCATATATGTGAAGTAAACCTTAAAAGGATCATGGAAATCACATCTTAAATGCCTCTTGACTATAAGTTAGCCCACAGGCTTGTTTAGCTTCTCCCTACATTTCTATTCTCTACAATACTTTGTTCTTCAGTGCTCTCTATTTTTCTTGCCTTTGATTACCATCTCATCCTAGAATTTTCATATCCTCCTTGACTGACTTTGGATAGCATAATTTATCATTTTCAGGATACAAATGTTTTAAAAACATGCACCTGTCTTTATATCATTTTTTTCATTTGCATTTTAGTTTTCTTTTCAACAAGACTGTCAATGCACTTTATTTTCCATTTTCATAAGCTTTATATTACTTAAGAAAAATGTGATCTGAGACCTGTGTGGGTTGGAGGCTATTTGTCAGAAATTGTAATATAGAATATATTGACCTGCAGAACGTCTACTGGGCAGAACTATTTATAGAATTGTCTTTAGGGGATACTGGCTAGAAGTAACTTTCCAGAGTTCTGCACCTGGGTGCTTTGGGAAGGCAGCAAGCTAATCACAGGTGCAGACATTTAACATGCACACACTACCCACTCTTTTACAAGGCAAAGTGGATCACATAATTTTTGTTCACCTTTAATTAGCTTATTTCCTTATTTTTGTGTTAATAATACTTTACTATTTTCAATATAACACATAAACCTTAAGTGTTCTACACAATCAATTTGACAAATGTATATATTCTGGTTAAAGTACAAACAATTCCATCATCTCATAAAGTTATTGCATGCTTCTTTTCAGTAACTTCTTATTCTATAAGCCCTAACTTCAGCGAACTACTGAACTGTTTCTGTTATTGTTAATTTATTTTCTCTGTTGTATATTTTTGTATTACTCAGCATATGTTGAGATTCATCTGTGTTGTGTGTCTCTTCTTTCTTACGGCTGGGTACTGCAGTCAAAAAATCTAAAAGGCCAAACTCGCCCAGCATTTCTTAAGCTGAAGGAACTGAAGAACAATTTCAAACCTCGAGTTTATATAATTAAGGATGCCTTAGGTAGAGCATCAAATGATACAGGAAATATTAAAAGAAGACAGTAAAAGTATACAAAGTCACTGTACCGAAAGGAATTGGCAGACACAGAAGAATTTCAGGAAACAGAATATGAGCAAGAGCCTATGGTGACGAGGAAGAAGTTCAGGCTGCTTTAAAGGAATTAGCAAAACATAAGGCCCCAAGAATAGAAGGTATACCAATTGGCGTATTTCAACTAATAGATGTTGCTCTAGATGTGCTCACCAAGTTGTGCCAGAAAATCTGCAGATAAACCATTTGGCCAACTGACTGAAAGAGATCTATATTTGTTCCCATTCCAAAGAAAGGTGATCCAGCAGAGTGTGGAAATTATAGAACAATATCATTTATCTCACATGCAAGCAAGATTCCGCTGAAGATTATCCAAAAACGACTGGAACAGCACATCAACAGAGAGAACTACTAGAAGAGCAGGTTGGGCTTAGAAGGGGTCGTGGTACTAGGGATATTGTAACTAACGTTAGATGGATCTTAGCTGAAAGCAGAGAGTACCAGAAGAATGTCTATCTATGTTTTATTGAGTATGCAAAGGCATTTGATTGTGTGGACTATAACAAACTGGCTGACTCTGAGAAGAATGGGATTTCCGGAACACTTGATCTTGCTAGTGCGAAACCTATACTTAGATCAAGAGGAAGTTGTCAGAACAGAGCAAAGAAATACTGCATGGCTCAAAATTGGGAAGAGTGTGCACCAGAGATGTGTCCTGTCTCCAAACCAGGAGGCTGGACTGTATGAGGAGAAGTGTGGCATCAGGATTGGTGGAATATTCATCAACAATCTGCATTATGCAGATAACACAATCCTGCTTACTGAAACTGAGGAGGACCTGAGTTGCTTGTTGCAGAAGGTCAAGGACTGCAGCCTTCAATATGGATTGAGGCTCAATATCAAGAAGACAAAGATTCTCACCACTGGGCCAATTGGCAGCATCAGGATGGATGGTGAAGAGATTGAAAGTGTAAACAGTTTTAGATTGCTTGGCTCCACAGTCAACACTCTTGGCACCAGCAGCCAGAAAATTAAAAGATGTATTGCGATGGAAAAGTCTGCTGTTAGGGACCTCTCCAAAGTACTGAAGAACAATGGTGTCACTCTGGAGACTAAGGTGTACCTGATACAGGCCATGGTCTTTGCAATCACTTGCTATACACATCAGAGAGCTGCACAATGACTAGGGACGATAGGAGGAGAATTGATGCCTTTGAGCTGTGGTGTTGGAGAAGAGTACTGAATATACCATGGACTGCTAAGAAAATGAACAGGTTTGTCCTTGAGAGGGTGAAAACAGGCTGCTCCTTGGAGGCAAAGATTCTGAAACTTTGTCTGGCATACTTTGGACATGTTACAAGGAGGTCCCAGTCCTTGTAGAAGGACATCACGCTTGGGAGGATGGAGGGACAACACAGAAGGGGAAGACCCACTATGAGGTGATTCAGTGACTAGAGTAATGATGGCAGTTGTGTCGGCGACAATGAGATTGGCACAGGACAGAACAGGGTTTAGGGCTGTTGTACACAAGTGGTTCAACAGTACAAAATAACAGCACTAGCTTTTCTAATGTGTCACTACACCACAATCTATTCAATTTCTGTGGTGGACATCTTTGATGTTTTAAATTTTCTAATATTTTGCATACTAGGCTATCAGAGGTCTTCTAATGTTGGGCTCCTTTTTATTATAGGAATAAAGTTGCTGTTTCTATATAGATATTTTTGTTAGCATACTTTTTTGTATATATTTACTGTTATTTGATACTATCAAGTCAGAATCAACTCATAGCTGACTCTTCAGGGGATTTTCAGAGGCAGTAAATCATATGAGAGGAGACTGTCCATCCATCTTTCTCCCTCATATCCACTAGTGGATTTAAACCATATGCTTTTAGGTTGGCAGCACATCTTCTTACCCACCAGGCCATCATAACTCCATTGGGTATATATTTAGGAGTGTTTTAGCGAGATCATAGAGTATATAGTTGAGAAATATTTATTAGAGAACTATCTTTTTCCAAAGTGACTGTAGAGTTTTAAACTCTTACTAGTGATATTTTTACAAAATTCCAGTTGCTTCACATCCTTGACATCACTTTATAAGTAACTTTTTGTTTTAGCCATTTTGGTGAGTTTGTAGTGGTATTTAATGCATTTGCTTTGCATTTCTCTGATGACTTTATGATGCTGAGCCCTTTTCATATGGTAAATAGAAGGAGAATTGACACCTTTGAGTTGTGGTGCTTAGAAGAACAAACTTACTCATCCTGAAGAGGGTGAAATCAGGCTGCTCCTGGGAGGCTAGGATTCTGAAGCTCCATCTAGCATACTTTGTTCATGTAAGAAGAGATCAGTCCTTGAAGTAGAACACCATGCTTAGAAATGTGCAGGAGAGGAAGACCCTGGATGAGATGGATTGACTCAGTGACTGGAGTAATGGGAATGGGTGTGTTGAAGACAATGAGGTTGGCTCAGGATAGAACAGGGTTTAGAGCTGTTGTACATAGGGTTGTTATGAGTTGCAAGCTACTCAATAGCACTTTACAACACCAGCAACAACACAAATCATTTGAGTATCTTCTTTAACCATATTTTTGCATGGAATTGTTTGTGGCTTAAAGGTTTAGTTTTCCTTTGAAGAGTTTAAATGATTAATCAAGAGCCAACCCAATGTCTTGACTTGCTTATGGTTTTTCATATATAATGTCTAAATCAATGCAACAAACATTTGAGGTTGACGTGTTACTTTCATTTTAATAAATAAGGAAACAGAGTTTTTGATAGTCTAAAACTCTCCCTCAAAGTCAAAGCTTTTGGATTTGAAGTATAAAACCTCTTGTATTCTGTTTCACTTTTTTAAAAAAAGGGGTGGCGGGTAGGTAAGACATTCCAGAAAAGGAAGAAAACTCATACACATACAGTTCCTGAAAATTTGTTGTAGCTCTTTTAACTAATGTATAGTTTTCAAATTAATTAGTGTTTTAGTATATAATCAATATTTTACAAATGTACAAGAAAGTTACAAGTATAATATAGAAGATTCCCATATAACCTGCTGGTGAAGATAATTTGAACACTTGTGTCCAAAGACGACTTGCCACTAGCCATATCCTGTTCTTCCTGGAAGGAATCCTGATGGCATAGTGCATAATGCATCATGCAGCTAACCAAAATGTCATCTGTTCAAATTCTTTTACTGAGCTGAAAGAGAAAGATGGATTGTCCCTCCAGTAAAAATGCACAATCTCGGAAACTTGATGGGCAGTATCCATGATGCAGTCAGCCCGATTGCAGTGGGAGAGTTATTTTGAAGAATTCTCTTATGCTACGTTTCCCTGGTTCCTTTGCTCCTAAATGTGGCATGAGTGAGTTCTAGTACAAGTGTGTGCTATTCTGAGGTCTGGCTTATTGAAAAGAAAAAAAAATCCTTGCTCGCAATCCTCACTTTCTTTTATTACTCTTGGGCTTGTTGTAAAGAATTACTTTGATCTGAACCTTTTCAAAAAGGTTCAGGATGGATCCTGGGATTCTAAATGGGGAGAAAACTCTCCTCTACCCTTTAATGGGCTTTGCCATGAGCTATAAAATTCTTCTTGGGATAAAGTCACTGAGGTAATGACGTTATCTACTAATAATTATTATTTCTAATAAAATACTCTTTGTAAGCAAGCTCTAATTGTATACGCTTCAAACTATCAAGAGCTCCAAGAATTGCCAATTATTAAGGTGTCTTAGATTGTCCATGAGCCTAATTGTTAGGGATCTTGGCTCACTTAATAAAGTGTTCCTAAACATCATTCAAGAACACTTTTTTGTTATTTCCAAGTAGCGGTTTTTTTTTTAAATCTTTCCTAAACTTATATAACTTATTAGGTTAAAAAGAGCCATGATAAGCATAGCAATGGAGTAATTTCATAAACCCAAAAACATTTTTAATATCCTTAGAACAAATTCCTCCAGCTTAATATTTGTTTCACCATTTTTGTTCCATATTTGCCAAATGCATAGGAATCTCCATAAGAAACATAAGACATAGGACTCTGTGCATGGCAGGGCATTTCATGAATTATAAAAATATGCTCAGATTTGAAGATCACATGTCCACCCATCTGGAATTTATAAATCTTATTAGTGAAATTTACAAGGAGTTTATAATAAGTTATGTGTTGGGTGTTGGTTTTGGCACATAATAAATATCAGTAATCCTCACAGGACAATAGGTTAAAATCCAGAAATAAAAATAAGGTATCTGTGGAATTTAAAAGTGAAGATGCCTTATTGATTCTTAGAGGAGAAAGAGCTTTTAACCTCCAGGACATGAAATTCATATTTTTCTTCTGAGCTTCTTTACAACTCGTCCTACGAGAGAAGGGATGATTTATTTACTTGGTGATATCTCAAAAAAGATCTATGCAAGTCTACCTAGTCCCTCAGAATCTTGTATTTTTTAAATATCTCTTCCCACAAAAGGAATTGAATTGTGGTCTCTCTGAGACATATGGAAATCCTAACCTCTGTACTTTTGAATGTGACATTATTGAAATGAAGTTTGGTCTTTCTCTGAAGTTATTCATACCTACCTTTCTTTCTGTGAGAGATGAGAAAATTTGCTTTTGCAAATATGACAGCCTTGAAAACCCCATGAGACAGTCTTATAGCATAGCTGTGAGTCAGAATCCACTTAAAGACAGTAGGTTGGGTTTGAAGATGTTTTCAGGTAACCTGATGGGAATATGGTGGCATAGTCTGCAGGGAGTTCAACTGTAAACTCAAAAGTCAAGTCCTCTGGCAGTTCAAATCCACCAGTGACTCTGAGGGAGAAAAATGGGCACTATCTTCTTGTGAGATTTACAGTCTTGGAAACCCAATGGAGAGGTAACTATGAGTCAGTTCCGACTCAACAACAATATGACTGAGTTTGAGTTCTGAGACACTGGAGTAGAGTGGGCCCAGATGTTGAGTGGTGTCTTATAAAGTAAAGGATGTTGTTACACTGAGGGAAGTCTAAATCTATGCCAAGATGCAACAATGAAGTGTCAAGAAAACTAGGATTACCAGAAACTGGAAGATATAAGAAGGGGCTACCCCTAAAGGGACTAGAATCCTGAATGAATTCTTCCAGCCTTCAAGATTGTGAAACAACAAATTTCCATTCTTTAAAGCTACCTCCTTGTGGTGTTTTTGTCACAGCAACAGAAGTTACTAAAGATACTAGGGTACTCTTATAGTTACATGTAATTGAGGCAGAACTGACTCATAGCTGACCCTATAGTGGGATTTTCAGAGGTTGTATATATGACAGGAAGAGATTGCCCATATTCCTAGAATAATTACTAGAATAACTAATAAATTCGAACTGCATTCATTTTTGAGTTGGAGACTTAACTCCTTACTACTAGACTGCCAGAGGTCCCTATCAGGGCTACTAAGATGTGAATTCTGTAGAATGCTGTAAAGGGGTAGGAAGCCAATTGAGTGCACTATCTAAGACAAATTCTCCAAAATAACATTAATTAGGAACACCACCATGTTTATCTTTCTCTGTTATTTTGTGTCTCTTACCTGCTTCTAAGTTGGAAAATGAAGAATAACTATATTTACAGGTTCACATAATACTATTAAAAGGAGCTCTTGTAGCATAGTCCCAAGCCTGTTATATTGTTAACTGAAAGATTCCACTGGGCCATCTAATCTCTATCTCAATGTTGATGTAATTGTATTAAGTGCCATCGAGTTGCAGGCGACTCATAGTGACGCTATGAAGGAGAGTCCGCAAAGCTTGGGTGTCTTTCATCCTCTCTCCAGGTTCATAGGGTTTCTGGAGGAGACAAGCTATTATGGAACTGGATACCACTCCTCCTTCCAAGCTTGTTTTAATAGGGGAGCTCCACCCCACTCTCTGTCCACATTGGGTAGCCAACCATTAGCGCATTTGATACATCAGTGTCACAGTGTTCAGCCTCACGGCGCCACCTAGAGGAATGAACAGAAACAATGAAAGACAGGCCTGAGGGCCGAGGATTAAAAGTCACTGCAAGTACTATTTTCTCCCCCCCCTTGAAAGTCTGAATCCATTTGGAAATTCTTAAAAAATTTTGGGATTAATTGTCAGTGCCCTCTTCACTGATAGAGGAGGATTGTCCATGTTTCAATCTCCACCTGTCTTAGTTTTATGCTGGTGTATGTGATTAATTTTACATATTCCTCTGGTTCTCCCAATCCCAAAGGTGAGCTGAAATGCAAACATTCATTGCCTCATCCTAGCAAGATGGTTCACCCTGTGTCTTTCCCCAATCATTTGCTTTTTGTTAAATCCAAAATCTCTTGCAGAGTCACTAGGATATTTGTCTTTCAGTTAATTTAATTCTCTTCCTGAGGCAGACATAAATAGACTTTGCTCAAAGCCATGATGGACACACAAGTCTTCACAGGACTCAGTCCCCTTTCCTGGAGAAGTGAAATGGTGGACTGGGAAACACACAGAGGCTCTGCTGTCAGTCTCATCAACGGCTGATTAGGGTTGTGGTGACAAGACCCTTTACCTCTCTGGATCTGCTTCCTCAGCTGTGAATGGGGACAGTGATTATTATACTTTCATCCTAAGGTTGTACATGCACTATGAAGTGACTACTATGACTACTGTTTAGGACATGAAGATTCTACAGAGTGTTAGTTCATCTTTCCCATCACTTTGAATTGTAAGCTTTATTTACTCTCCAAAATTATTCTAATTGCATGGTACTACTGTTACAAATATTTCTAATATAAAATAAATTCACACATGGTCCTTGACTGGTGTTATAGTCTCTAGTGTATTGCACTGCTAAAAAACAGCAACAAAAAGGGCTGCAGTGCACATCTTTGGTGGTTTAAATTGACTGGTTTTTCTACATAAGAGAGATGAGGAATCTCCTAGTTTAAGATGTACATCCTTGAACTCCCATGGTTTCAAGGCCTTTGAGTTAACAATGCAACTCCTTATGAACAATGTTACCAGAGCTCCATAGGTATTTAATCCATATGCTGTGCACTAACTTGAGAAGCTGGACTACATATAAAAGGAGGCATCAGAATTGGAGGAAGATTCATCAAAACTTGCATTATGCAAATGACACAACCTTGCTTGCAGAAAGTGAAGAAGCCTTCAAGAACTTATTGCAGAAAATCAAAGATCATTGTTGTTATTAGATGCCACTGAGTTCATAGCACCAATGCATTTCAGAGGCTGTAAACATAACGTTGCCTATTGGTCCAATAAGGAATTTTATTTTAGTAATGTTAAAATACAACCTGTATTGAAAAAAAAAAGTCACACATGCTACCAACCCAAAGACCTTAGACAAAACCCAATACCCTTTCCTGATTAAAATACTCAGCAAAACAGTAACAGAAGGGAATTTCCCCTATACAGTGAAAAATATTTACACAAAACCAAGAGCTAACACTATTCTCAATGGAGAAAGACTAAAGACATTCCTCTTGCAAATAAGGACCAGGAAAGGACACCCACTTTCACTACTCCTATTCAATAGTGTACTGGAAGCATTTGTGAGAGAAATATGACAAGAAAAGGCAATAGGAGGCAAAAAGATGGTAAAACTGTTGTTAAACACAGACAATACAATATTATACACAGGAAACCCCAAGGACTCAAAACAACAAAAAACCCTGTTAGATTTAGCTTGTTGTTGTGTACCAGAGAGTTGGAACTGACCTATAGCTGACCCTCTGGTGGGTTTTCAGAGGCTGTCAATTGCATGGGAGGAGATTGCCCACCCTTCTCTTGGTTAGACCTATTGTTTTTGTTATGCGCCGTCTAGTAGCCTACAACTCACAGCAACTCTATATACATTAGCTCTGAAATCTGCCCTATCCTAAGCCAATCTCATTGTCTCTGACAGACCTAGTTCTATTTCTCCAGTCACTGAGTCAATCCATATCGTCAAGGGTCTTACTCTCCTGTGCTATCTCTTCACCCTTCCAACCATGATGTCCTTCTCTAAGGACCAGCCCGTCCTGGTCATGTTCTCAAAGTATGTGCAATGGAGCTTCAAAATCCTTGTTTCCAGGGAGCAGCCTGGTTTCACCCTCTCCAGGACAGATCTGTTTGTTCTCTTGGCAGTCCATGGTATGTTCAACACTCTCTCTAGCATCACAACTCAAAGACATCGATCCTTCTTCTCTCATCCTCAGTCATTGTCCAGCTCTCAGACGCACAGCAAGTAATTGTGAAGACCATGGTCTGGATCAGGTGCACCTTAGTCTCCAGAAAGGCATCATTGCTTTTTGATACTCTAGAGAGGAGAGCATCCCTGAGAGCAGACTTTCCCCAATGCAATTTATCTTTTTATTTCCTATTTACTGGTGGCAAGTGTGTTGACTGTGAAACCAAGAAAGCTGAAGTTATCAACAATCTCAACCTTTTCACTGTCTATCATGAGGCTGGTCAATCTTCTGGTGAGATCCCAATGAGAATCTTTGTTTCCTTGATATTGAACTTCGATCCATATTGAAGATTACAGTCCTTGACCTTTATACAGCAAACATCTCATGTCCTCTTTAATTTCAAGAAAGCAAGTTTGTGTCATCTGCATGACACAGGTTGTTAGCAGACCAATTAATTTAGTAGAGATCAATATACAAAAATGAATGAAATTCCTCCACAGTAACAAAGGGGGTCCAGAAACAAAACAAAACAAACAAAACAAAACAAAACACCATAACCCTACAAAAGCAGTATCATTTGCAGTAGCTAACCTCAAACTGAAATACTTGGGAATAAACCTAATTAGAGATACAAAAGATTTTTATAAAGAAAACTACAGAACACTACTGAGACAAACAAAGAGAGACCGAAGTAAAAGAAAAAAAAATTCTCTGTTCATGAATAGAACAGGGAAAATATAGTGAAAATTACAGTCTTATAAGAAAACAATCTATATGTTTAGTGCAATCCAAGTACAGATGCCAAATTTATTTTTCAAAGATATAGAAAAAGCAATTGGCAAGATTATTTGGTAAGGAAAGAGGCCCTGAATAAGCAAAGCACTTCTGAAAAACAAAAATGAAGTGAGAAGCATGTCACCCCAGAGCCAATAGAGAGAACATCTCTGATGGAAGTCTATGCCCTAAACTTACAATTGTCTGTTTTCTAAACTGTGAGTAAATCTATTTACTTAAGGCGTTTACGTGTGGTATTTCTATTGTAGTAACATTAAAATAACTAAGAAAAAGAGCTGACTTTATAATTCTGTGTTTATAAATAATAATTACTGTTGTTATGTACCATCGAGTCAGAACTGACCCGATTACCCTCTAGTGGGTTTTCACAGGCAGTTAATCTCAAGAGAGGAGATTGCCCATCCTTCTCCAGTGATGCAGCTGGGTGGCCTCAAACCATGTGCTTTCAGGATTGCAGTGTAGCTCTTGCCACTAGGCCACCAGAGCTTTTTAATCATCATAAAATCGTGATTATTATTTTGAAATTTCCGTAGTCTATGCATGTTAAAATCATGAAGCCTCTCTCCCTCTCACTGCAATTGAGTCAGAATCAACTCATAGCTAACCTGCCAGTAGATTTCTGAAATTATAAATTCACACTGGAGGGGATCCCTTACCTCTCTCCCCAGATATTGCCACACACAATTATCTACGTTCTGTGACAACAGAGCTCCTTAAAAACATGGAAAACAGGGACAGTTTAAGAATTGACTTTAGACTTTTTTGTCTTTATGTTATTATATGGATTTCTGTATATATTCCTTTTTTTCAATTATTCTTAATACCATCTTCATTATCTGGGATCCTGGTGGTTAAATAAGGAATTGTGCTCATAACCTAAAGATGGTGTCTTCTTGGCAGTTCAAATCCACCAGTGGCACCAAAAGAAAAAGATAGGCTATGACTCTCCTGTGATTTGCACCTTCCCAAAAACCCACTGGAGAGTTAGCTTTAGGTTGGTTCCGGCTCAATGGCAGTGAGTTTGAATTTTAAATTGAGTGTTGCGGAGATCCAAGATGGCAGTGGAGGCAGAGACAGTGTGGTGAGCTGCGGGAGCAGCAAACCACTTAAAGCAGGGCCATTATGGCCTTCTACAGACTTCAGCTTATTGATAATTGAACACTTAAACAGTTGACGACTGGCCCTCAGTGAAGATCGAGGCTCAACAACAGGAATTCAAGGATTCCCAAGGAGGAATGGGTGAATCTCGTGGCTCCCAACCCCCTCTCACAGAGACCGTGCCATGCCGCACAGCCGCTGCAGCTCCATGAGGCTTCCACAGCTGGAACCAATGGATTCCCTCACCCAGGATGGATGCTGGGCACCGGTCCTCCTCAAGACTGGTACAGTGAAGCCACCACACTGCCGCAAGGTGTTCTGGAGAGAATTCTTGGAGCCAGGATGGTGGCAGTGGGGGAAGCAGATGCCCGCTGGCCACCCGCACAAGAGGGGCTGCACATCCGCTGAGCACCCCTGTGGTGGAGTGGGGGGACACACCCCCAACGGCCATCCACGCTGAGGGGGGCTGTGTGCCCCCACCAGCCGCCTGTACTGGGGGGGGGGCGTGCGACCCACTGACCGCCTGTGTAGGAGGTGGGGATGGGATGCATGCCTGCCACCTGCAGGTTTGGGTTTCCTTGGACAGGCCAAAGAAGATGGATTGCTGAAAGTCACTGTGAGTCTGATGACCTTAACAGTGGCAGCATGCACAAAAGGACCGACATCCTAAATGCACCATATATTTTGTTCTGTTGAATGCTTCTGCCAAAAGAAGGTTAGACCTGGGGGGAGTCTGTTCACAATTCTCAGGTTCCCTTTATCATATATAAAGGG
>NW_006399988.1:3447531-3449434 GCF_000299155.1 Elephantulus edwardii
GGTATCCAGAGAATGTTACCTAGGCCACCTTCTGCCATCCTCCCCCGCAGTAAACCTGAAAACAACACCCTCAAAGCCCTTCTATTTGTAACTCACAAGTTTGTTCTCTCTAGGTTTTCTCCCTTTCCTATAGGTAATCTTAACACTGAGTTTTACTCCAGAATTGACCCTGAACGCAATTCCAGTGACAAAAAGGAAATACAACTGACAGCTAAGGAAGCAAAGGAGGATGGAGCCTCTGGGTTCAACCAGCCATCCCCACTGGATCCACGTGGGAAAACACTATGCAGTCCAAAGGGGAGCAAATGACAGGGAAATATCTTCTAACAGAGCAAGAAGACAAGCAGCTTTAACCCAAGACCACCAGTAAGGAGATAAAGCATCCTCCCTTTCTCCCTTTACATCTACACTCCTGTTCAGCATGAAGAAGCCAGAGAGTCGGCATCCAATTCCCAAATCAATAAGACAGTTGGTTTAATCACCATTGGAAAATGCTTTTCATTCCTCTGTAGCATCTGGTCCCCACTGGACCCTCATCATTTCCTTCACCTGCTCCCCCCACCGACCAAACTGTGCAGCACTGCAACTGCATCCTGGCCCATCCTCACCCTTCTGCCCCCGACCCTCACATCCTTGTACCCCTAATATGTTTTTCCAAATGAAAGAAAAAACAAACAAAAAGAATTGAGTGTTGCTATAACTGAAATACCAGAAATTGGTATTTGTTTCTCTTTAGGCTTTATTTCAGTCAGCTCTGTAAAAATGTCATTGTCTCTTTTGAGTTTCTGTCTTTGGAAGGGAGATCTTCATGTGACTTGGTTTCTTTTTTTCTCCTATTGCTGCTTGCTAGCAGCAATTGTCTATTGACTCTCACAAAATGATCTCAAAAGAAATTATTCAAGATTAAGAAAACAAAGATTTTCACCACTTGGCCAAATGGAAACATCATGACAGATGGTGAAGAGATTGTTAATAGCTTCAGTTTGCTTGCTTTGAACTGCTTTGGCAAAGTTTGTCAGGGACCTCTCCAGAGCACTCAAGAGCAACAATATTAATCTAGAGACTAAGATGTGCCTGATCCAGGCCATGGTCACCACAATTACTTCCTATGCATCAGAAAGCTGGACAATGACAAGGAATGACAGAAGGAAAATTGATGTCTTTGAGCTGTGGTGCTGGAAAAGAGTATTGAATATACAATGGATCACTAGGAGAACAAACAGGTTTGTCCTAGAGAGGGTAAAACCAGACTTCTCTTTGGAGGGAAGGATTCTGAAGCTTTATTTGATATAATTTGGGCATGTTACAAGGAGTGACCAGTCCTTGGAGAGGGACATCATGCTTTGGAGGGTAGGGGTCAGCACAAGAGAGGAAGACCATCAGTGAGATGGATTGACTCAGTGGCTGGGGCCATGGGGATAGTTGTGGTGGAGATGATAAATTTAGCTCAGGATAGAGCATGGTTCAGACGCAGTTGTACATAGGTTCATTATGAGTTGCACATGAGTTGATGGCACATAATAAAAACAGCAAAGCTCTTTAATCATAAGAAATGTAGTCAACAAACCAAACACTATTGCACCATTTTACGTTTTGTAGTAATAAACATGCTTCTGTAAGTGGGTAGACAGTGGCAAAATAAACAGATAGAGGGAGGGGAATAGTCTAAACTCATGACCATGATATTTCTACATTCACATCAGTATATGCTGTAAATATATTCATTCACAGAGCAGAACTAACAGGGAACAAAATTATATTAATTTCTTTTTTTTTTGGTTCTTCAGTTTCTTTTTTTTTAATTTAGGTTGTTTATTTTTCATTTCAATGAACATCTACAGAGATTTTGGGATTCCATTCATTCATTATTTCACCCTTCTCCCTGCACAAACCCCTCTCCCCT
>NW_006399988.1:3450034-3456370 GCF_000299155.1 Elephantulus edwardii
TTTCTCAAAAAGTTGCAAATAAAGATACCATTTGACCCAGCAATTCCACTACTGGGAATATACCCTAAAGAGACCATAAATGACATCCAAGTAGATATCCCAAGTTTATATTAATTTCTTAATCATAACTGCACATTCTCAGGGAATGAGTTAAGGGTCCTAAGGCCTCAAGACCATAGACTTGTGAGGCATCAAAGTTAATTAGCATAAAGTGGTTTACCAAAAATTTTTCTACATCCTAGTTGTTAGTAGCTTGTAAATAGTCATTTAAAGTGCAATGATTTGACTCTTTATTTCTGGAACAAAGAAGAGGAAGGAAAAGTAAAGATGAATAGAAACAATGAGTACAAAGGATTCATGTACTATGTGAACATTAACATCAATGATCCTGAGTTCAGAAGCACTAGATAATGACTAGCTATTAGTAAAATAGATAGATGTAGAGGATCTTGAATTGAGTGGGGGAAATGTAGAAAACAAAAAAACATAAGTGATCAAGCTTACTTGACCAATAGAGAGTGATAAGACTTAATTACACTTTGAACTTGGAACAAAATTCAATTCTTTGGTTCAGTATTCAGCCAAAGTATAGTCAAGTTTGTATCCTTTCTTTACACTTAATAATCTCATAATAATATCTTAATAATACTCTCTTAATAACCTTTTAATAATTTCTCATAATAATGTATTATGAGAAAATGATTTGAGTTGCAGAACACTGTAAAGAAGAATGTGGCACTGAGATTGGAGGAAGACTCATCAAAAACTTACATTATGCAGATGACATGACTTTGCTTGCAGAAAGTGTAGAAGATTTGAAGTACTTTCTATAGAATATCAATATACTGATCATCCTTCACTATGCATTCCTTCTCCACATAAGGATACAATATGGATTCAATATATAAAATGGATTGTGTCTTAACATCAAGTAAACAGATATTCTCACCATTTTACCTCTAGGCAACATCGATAGATTGAGAAAAGATTGAAGTTATCAACAATTTCATCTTATTTGGGTCTACAATCAATCCCCATGGTAATAGAAGTTATAGTTATTAAGACTAAGGTGTACCTGATCCAAACCATAATCTTTTCAATTGCTTCATATACTTCTGAAAGTTAGACAATGAATAAGGATGACAGAAGAAGAGTTGATACCTTTGAATTGTAGCAATGGAGAAGAGTACTGAATATTTCATGAACTGCTAAAAGAACAAACAAGCCTGTCTTGGGGAAAGACTTTCTAGGATTTTCCTTCAAGGAAAGGATGGTAAATCTTTGTTCTCACATTCATTGGTAAGCTATCTGGAGGAGCCAGTCCTTGGAAAAAGATATCATTCTGGGCAAGTTGGAAGGTCAGAGAAAGGGAGATATGGACCTTCAAGAAGATGGACTGACACAGTGACTCTAACAATATTACCATGTGACTTTAAAAATTAGCTTGAGCATTCAAAAGATGGTGAAGATGGAACAAGGTTCAGATCTGTTTTTCATGGGGTCATTGTAACTCATAGTAAAATCAACAGTACTTGATAACAACAGAATATAAATGGATCTCACCTGTTAGAATATATGAGAATAATTATCAGTAGAAATAGACAACAAAGGTATTCAATATCATCAGTCAGAATAAAACCTGGGACCAGTTGTGGCCTTAATTGCTCAAATTTTAAGTTCAATTGGAAATTAAAGAGAAGGAAAGTAAATTCAAAACAGTAAAAATAAGACCTAAGTATAATCCACTTGGACTTAAAACCTCTTTCAAGAATATATTTTAAAATGGTCTGTTACCTTTCACAGGTGAGGGAATGATTTATGCAACCTCCCACTCCCATCCTGGCCAACACTTGGGATGAGTTGGAGCTCTGCAGAGAGGTCAGCCCACCCCCTTGAACTGGGGAAAATCCACCACTGAAGTCCACCTCCCATTACCATATTGATCTGTTTCCTTTCACAAGTTAGGTCTCTTGGATCTGTGGCCGTTGGACCAAAAGAAGAAGGTCATCAATATCTAAAATTCCGTGAAGACATCACCAGCAACTAGTACAAGAATGAACTCAAGGACTTACCACTGAACTGTCTCATAGAGTAAAGAAGAGAGATACTTTAGCCTTGAACACTGATGTCTAGCTACATCACGTGGGATTTCTTAAGACCAAGCAGAAGAGGACAGGTGGAGCCATGGTTTCTGGAGGGAAATAGTAATCCTGTATTAAGACTAAAGAGGGAAGGATCAATATACAGGTCCTTCACATAACATTGTCATACCATGGGAAGTTATATACTTATAACAACCTAACATCTACTGAGAAAAGACTTATATAATGTTAAGAAAGAAGCAGTCTGCCTCAGTCATCATGAAAAAACAAAATAACTCTTCTAAAAAAACCCCAGACTCAATGAATAATACACCAGATAGAGAAAATGAGAAGAAATATGTTGATGTGAAATTATTTGAACAGCCACAGAAGAAGATGCAAATAATGGAAGACATTAAGAAAGCAAATAATCCAGAGACAGCAATCCAGAAGAAATAAAATGAAGAGGAACAACTTGAACATTTATGAAAGAAAATGCAAAAGAAGGAAGAAATAATTAATAGTGTATGTAAAGAGGCATAATAACTTAAAAACAATCACAAGATAGAGACAGTACAGCCAACACAACACTGGAAACAACAAAAAAGTGTGAAAATGCAATCTAGAATATTAAGACTGAAATGGCAGAAGTGTACAATATGCAGGAAGGAAAAAAAATAAAACTGAAGAGATAGAACACAGAGTCAGTGAGCTGGAAGACAAGAGCCTCAATGGTAACATGTTGTTGTTGTTTGGTGCCATCGAGTCGCAGATGACTCATAGTGACCCTATGAATGAACAGCCTGAGCACTGTTAGTACATAGAGTTTCTGGAGGCAAGCTATTTCGGAAGTGGATGCCGCTCCTGCTTCCAGGCTTGATTTAGTCGGGAAGCTCCAGCCAACACTGTCCACCATGGGTACTCATTACCATGATTGGCACATCATTGTCACAGGCTTTAGCATCACAGCAATCACGAGTTACCTCTGTACAGCAACGCACAGACCAGTGCTACACCACCTAGAAGAACGTTTGACAGAAAAAGAATTGGCCTGAGGGCCCTTTTGCCTTAAGGCCACCTCCTGGTTCAAACCCTAGGCCCAGGCTGGCTAGCCTCGCTCCCGGGGACAGAGCAAACCTGCACATAACAAACACATGCCCAGGAAAGCAGTTGACTCTAAACGCTTGCCACGATTTCTGCGCTCACACCCCACTGGTAATATATGAGAAGGAAAATCAGAGATGAGACATAAAGAAAATGAAGACAACATTATAATCATGTGGGATGAACTCAAAAGGAGCAATATATATATGACTGGAATTCTAGAACACAAGAGTGATAAGGAAATCACTGAAAAAATGTGGAAGAAGTACTAGGAGAAGTATTTCCAACGTATTATGAAGAACAGAGAAATGCACATTCAAGAAGCACAGTGAACACAAAATACACTACACCCCAAAAGAAAAATATCAAGGCATCCCATAGTCAAATTCTTCAGTTAAAAAATACAGAATACTAAAAGCAGTGTGAGAAAAAGAATCACCTACAAAGGGGAAACAATTAGATTAAGTTCTGATTTCTCAGTGGAAGCCATACAAGCAGAAGACAATGGGATAACATTTAAAGAAAGTTGAAAGAAAATAATTGCCAGGCAAGTATCCTATACTCAGCAAAGCTTTCCATCAAATATGAAGAAGAAATAGGATCCTTTGCAGAAAAGAAAGAACTTCAGAAATATGTGAAAACAAAAACTACAAGAAATTTTACGTGAAGTCCTTCACAATGGAGACATCAAAGGAAAGTGGATAGATCATAGTAACTAGAAACAACAGAAAAAGGAAGCACAACAAAATGGCAACAGTAAAACCTGGCCTGACAATAATCACAATATGTATGGACTAAATGCACCAAACAAGAGAAAAAGAGTAGCAGAACAAATTAAAAAACAAACAAATAAACAAACCCAAAAATGTGTTACCTACAAAAGACACATCTAAAAAATTAAGAGAAATATTGGCTCAAAATCAAAGGCCGTAAAATATACACCAAGCAAATGATGACCCCAAAAATGTGAGAGTGGCAATACTAATCTCCTGTAAAAGGGACTTCAGAACAAAAGCCACCATAAAAGATAAGGAAAGACATTACAAACTGATTAAAAAGCACAATAGATCACGAATACATAACCTTGGTCTCAATATTATGCACCAAATGATAGACCTGTAAAACTCATAAAACAATGTTTAACAAAATTGACAAAAGAAATAGATAGCACCACAAAGGTGGTAGGAGACCTCAACACACCACTCTCACCAAAGAATAGGTCAAACAAAATATAGGTCAACTCTGAAGAAACTCAACAAGGGTACAGAAGATCTAAACTACACAATCAGCCAACTTGACCTTGGGATGTATTCAGGTTACCGCATCCAACTAAAACACAGTTCACAGAACACTTGAATAAGCCCATCACAAAAGAAGAAATTGAAAAGACTTCCTTATAAGAAAAGTCCTGGACTATATGGCTTTCCAACTGATGCCTAGTAAGCATTCAGAGAAGATCTATCACAAATTCTACTTGAAATACTTAAAAGAATAGAGGAAGAAGAAACATTCACAGAGTAATTTAAAGAAGCAAGCAAAACCCTAGTACCAAAATCAGGCAAAAATATTACCAAGAAAGAAAACTACAGACTTATAGCTCTCATGAATATAAATGCACAAATCATTAACAAAATCCTAGCCAGTAAAATCCAAAAGTTAATAAAAAATAATTCATCCTGACCAAGTGAGATTCATAACACATATGCATGGATGGTTCAACATAAGAAAAACAAGCAATGTAATTCACCATATTAACAAAGCAAATAACAAAAACCATATGACCTTAGCAATTGATACAGGAAAGGCATTAAATAAAATCCAACACCCCTTCCTGAAAAAGACACTCAGCAAAATTGGATAAGAAGGGAGTATACTCAACATAGTGAAAGTATAAATGCAAACCCAAGAGCCAATATCATTCTCAATGGAGAAAGACTGTGAACATAAACCAGATAAAGTTGACCACTGTCAACACTTCTATTCAATGTTTTACTGGAAGTAATTTCTAGGGCAATACTACACGAGAAGAAAATAAAAGGCATCCAGATCAGTAGAGATGTTTAAACTGTCCTACATACAGAGGATGACAGAGTACGGAGAAAATCCCAAAGAGTCAACCAACAAAGCTGTTAGAGCTTGTGGACCAATTTAGTAGGATGGCACGAAACAAGATAGTATAGAAAACCCCTGCATTTAATAATAAAGAGAACTCAGAGAAGGAAGCCAAGAAAGTAACACCATTTACTAATTGAGATACTTGAGAGTGAGCCTAATTAGAGACACGAAAGACCAGTACAAAGAAAACTACAGAATATTCTTGTAAGACACAATAAAAGACCTTAATAAATGGGAAAAAAATGTTTCTTTTCCATGAGTAAGGAGACTCAATATTGTGAAAATGATGTTGGATCCGCAGAGCCAGACTCCAATGAGATCGGATGCCAGCACCAGTCACTCACGAGAGATGGTCCTTGATGCAAACAGCATGAGGTTTTATTCCTTCCAGCATGCTGGGGCACAACTCATGACCTACGCAGAGGCAGAGGAGTTGAGCCCTGAGCTAAGGGTACATACAGCTTATAAAGGCAATAACCTGCGCAAACATGGGCTAACACACAGGGAGGGTTGCTGATTGGTATATTTGAATATACACTGAGGTAGGCAGTTCTGTTTTTCTAAAAGAGGGCAAAAGTCCTGTGAGGTTTTATGGCTTCTACCTGAGAAGGGTTAAAAGTTAACTTCCTCATAGTCCTTCATTCCCCCTTTTTCTTTTGGGTACAGTTCTAATCCTAGAGCTGGGAGCAATTTGTGATTTCATCATGATCTTGCAGATAAAGAGCCTGATACTGTTGTCTTAGCATCAAGATTTGTACTGCACTTATTCTTTTTCTAATAAGGGTGACTAATCAGTTTAGGAGGCAAGGCCCAAGGGTTAACAACAAGAGAAGAATTACAAGAGGTCTTATTAAAGTTGACACAAGAGTAGTGAACCAGGGGGATTGGGAGTACTATCCTTCGAACCAGCTCATGCGTGACTCCTTTTCTTTCTGGTGCTTGTTCAACTTTTCTCTAAGCTTGGCCATTGAGTCTCGTACTTCCCCTGAGTGATCTATATAAAAACAACACTCTTCTTTAAGGGCCGCACATAGCC
>NW_006399988.1:3459555-3460639 GCF_000299155.1 Elephantulus edwardii
TCCTGCCACCCGCTTGCCTTCTATGATGTAACTGCTGCCATCCGTGTACCAGGTTAACAGGGGGTTCCCCTGTAGAGGTTGGTACTTTAAGTCCTGCCGCATTCCAGTTTCCTCTGCTAATATGTCCTGGCAGGTGTGCAGGACTTCAACTCCTAGTTCGGGCAGCAGGGTGGCAGGGTTTAGGATGGCAGGGGGTCCGAACTCAACTTGCTCTCAGTTGAGTAACAAGCTTTGGTAATGAGTCATTCGGGCATTTGATAACTATCGATCTGGTGGTTGTTGGATTATGCTTTGTAAGGCATAGGGGGCGATCACAGTCAATTTTTGCCCCAACGTCAGCTTATCCGCGTTCTTGACTAGCGTGGCTACAGCTGCGATTGCTTTTAGACATGAGGGCCATCCCCTAGCAACAGGGACCAGTTTCTTTGATAGATAGGCCACAGGCCTCTTCCATGGTCCCATGGGCTGAGTTAACACCCCCCTGGCTACCCCTTTTCTTTCATCTACGAAAAAGGTGAAAGGCTTGGTTACATCTGGCAATGCCAAGGCTGGGGCAGATAGTAAGGCTTTCTTGATTGCATCAAAGGCCTCCTGCTGCTCGGCCCCCTACTCAAAGGGAGCTGTATTTTTAGTCAGGGGGTATAGAGGAGCGGCCAGTGTGGCATATCTAGGGATCCATAACCTGCAAAACCCTGCCGTCCCAAGGAATTCACGCACCTGACGAGCATTTGTGGGTACTGGTATTTGGGTTACAGTCTGTTTGCTTGCGTCCGTGAGCCATCTTTTCCCTTTTCTCAAGGTATACTCTAGGTAAGTTACTTCTGGTTGATAGATCTGGGTCTTTTTTTGCTGAGGCTCGATAGCCTAATCTGGCCAGTTCTGTTAGCAGGTCCTGGGTTGCCTCTGTACATTCAGATGCGGTTACCCCTGCAATGAGAAAGTCATTAACATACTGGAGGAGAGTTACCTGTGGGTGCGAGGCTCGAAAGGGGGCCAGATCCTGGTGTAGGGCTTCATCGAAGATGGTCGGGGAATTCTTGAACCCGTGGGGGAGCTTAGCCCATGTCAGCTGTCCCAACACCCC
>NW_006399988.1:3461735-3465910 GCF_000299155.1 Elephantulus edwardii
TGTTATCCTGTACTACCGCGGCCAAAATCTTTGTTAAGTTTTTTTCCTGCCGCCTGTCATGCTTAGCTTCTTTTTTCCTCTCTTTCACTCTTCCTCTGCTCCTTTTCTTCCTCTGTCTCTCTTTTATAATACACCTTCTCTGCCTCCTTTACTAGATCTTTTAAAGAAAAATCTTGTAACCCTTCAAGCCTCTGCAATTTCCTTCTGATATCAGAGGCTGCCTGTCCAATAAAAGACACTGCTAGGGATGCACGCTGATCCTCAGAGGTAGGGTCAAAAGGGGTGTACCTCCGATAGGCATTCATCAACCTTTCTAGAAACACCGAAGGTGCTTCAGTGGGCCCCTAATTGATTTATCTTACCTTAGCCAAATTGGTGGGGCATCTGGCTGCTCCACGGAGACCTGCCACAAGAGCCTGGCGATAGACGGTTAGTCTCTCCCTACCTTCAGCAGTGTTGTAGTCCCAGGTGGGTCGTATCACAGGAAACCCTCGGTCTATTTCATTAGGGCATTGGGTAGGTCTCCCGTCAGCTCCAGGCACATTTTTCCGCACCTCCAGGAGATTTCTCTCTCACTCCTCAGTAGTGAAGAGCACCTGCAAGAGTTGTTGGCAGTCATCCCAAGTAGGTTGGTGTGAGAACATGAGGGACTCAACAAGCCCGGTGAGTCGCTGCGGATCATCTGAGAAGGGAGCATGGTTTGCTTTCCAATTGTACAAATCGACCGAGGAGAAAGGCCAGTACTGGAGAAGCTGGAAAGGGGGGTCTCCCTCTGTAGATTCTGGGAGTGGGGGGCCATTTGCCCATAGAGGTAGGACCACCGATGTATTATCAGGGGTGGCCCCTCTCCTGCTGCGAGTTCCCAGAGCGGGTCCCTGTATACTTGCCCCAGACTCTTCCACTCCACTCCTGGCTGCTCTAGGTCCAGCAGCCTCAGCCTCTCTCAGGGCGGCAGCCTGCCTGGGTGTTAGGGGAGGAGCAGTGGGATATGGGGGAGGGTTCAGCAAGGAGAAGGAGATCCTGCGTGTCTGGGTAGATCCGAACCGGTGGACTCTTGGTAGCTTTTGGTGCCCCTCTTTCTTGGGTGGGCTGGGCTACCATTAGCCGGATGCTCGGGGGTTGCTTCTTTACCCATGGCTTGACCCAGGATGGTGGGTCCTGCGCCAAGTCTTGCCACACTGTGATATACGGTTGTTGGTCTGGGTGTCCAGCAGGGGATTCCTGGAAAACAACTGACTTGACACTATAAATTACAGCTAGATCAAAAGAACCCTCTGGGGGCCACCCCACACCGAGGGTGGGCCACTCAGAGACACAGAAGGCTCGCCATGGCCCCTTCTTGATTTCTAGTGACAGGTTATGAGCCCTTCCTTTCACTTCAGTCCAATGAGTTAGAGTCAAACTAAGGGGGGTGGTTACTGTCTGTCCCATAGTTAGTAATTCAGTCACAGTAAATCCAATAGAGACCATGAGAAACACAGAGATAACCAGACAGCGGGCCGCAAGGACTCTGATAAAGATACTGAATAGTGTCCACAGGACGAGGCTCCAGTGTTTCCACTATCAAACAGGATTCCTCAGGTTTAATCCTCCGGTAGAATACAGAGGAGGCCACCAGGCATCCTTGGCCTTCCGCACTTCCTGGGGCGTCCCCCAGGGCGGCAGCCTGTGACTTTCCTGGCACGTCTGCTGGTCACTGATTCAGCTCCCTCACAGGAAATGAAACGTCCGCGAAACTGAAAGTGCACACCCGACAGAAAGAGAGAAAGGCACAGGGGACAGAACACACAAAGGCGCCGTTTTTACCTCCAAGGGGGTGTCGTGTTGGGAGTGAGGGGCTGTTGTCAGTTCCCAGCCAATGCACCAAATGTTGGATCCGCAGAGCCGGACCCCAATGAGATCAGACGCCAGCACCAATCACTCACGAGAGACGGTCCTTGATGCAAACAGCATGAGGTTTTATTCCTTCCAGCGCGCTGGGGCACAACTCATGACCTACGCAGAGGCAGAGGAGTTGAGCCCCGAGCTAAGGGTACATGCAGCTTATAAAGGCAATAACCCGCGCAAACATGGGTTAACACACAGGGAGGGTTGCTGATTGGTATATTTGAATATACACTGAGGTAGGCAGTTCTGATTGGTAATAATTTGGCGTGCACGGGTTCGCGAGGAAAACTATCTGATTGGTACATTTAAAAGCGAGTTGGCGCGCACGGCAAGCGGGGTTGGCACAAGGGGTGGGGAGTGGGGGAGTAAAGTTCAGAAAAACAACTCCTGGAATTTCTCTTATCTGTACTCCCAGATGTGGGTGAGCCGTTTTATGGCCTTGTTTTTCTGAGCGGTTTATGGTCTTGTTTTTCTAAAAGAGGGCAAAAGTCCTGTGAGGTTTTATGGCTTCTACCTGAGAAGGGTTAAAAGTTAACTTCCTCATAGTCCTTCAATGACAATCCTGTGTGTTCAATGTGTTCCCAAACTATGTGTTCAATGCAGTCCTAATGAAGTTACCAAATTTCTTTATCAAGACAATAGAAAAGGAAATCGTCAAGTTTATTTGGAGAGGAAAGAGACCTCAAACAAGCAAAGCACTTCCAAAAAACAAAAATGAAGTGGGGGATATCACATCCCTGACTTCAATACCTACAAACTGTGGCAGTAACCAAAACAGCATGATTCTAGTACAATGACAAGCACACAGATCAAGGGAATAGAATTGGGAACCCAGAAATTGACCCATCTATCTATGATCAACTGATATTTGCCAAGGAAGTAAAGCCTATCAAATGGGGAAATTACAATCTCTTCATCAAATAGTGCTGGCAAAACTGGACTTCTACTTGCAGAAAGCCAAAACAGGATACGCATCTCACACCACACACAAAATTCAACTCAAGGTGGATCAGAGACCTGGAAATAAAGCTCTAAAACCATAAAGTTCATCAGAGAAAAACTGAGATCAAGTTTAAAAGACTTAGTCTGTGGTATAAAGCAACTGCCAAAATACAGCTGGAAATGCACAATTTGGAGAGGATAAGATTGATGGATGAGACCTCCTAAAGATTAAATTCCTGTGAACATCAAAACATTTTTCAGCAGAGTGAAAAGAAAACCTACTGACTGGGAAAAAAGCATTTGGCAATACCATTTCAGAAAAGGATTTCATATGAAAAGTTTACAGAATCCTGCTTGGCCTCCACAACAAAAAGACTGATAACACAATTACAAAATGGACAAAAAAAGTGAAAAGAATTTCCACAGAGGAAGATATTTGGATGGCCAACAGACACATGAAGAAATTATAAAAATCACTGGCAATAAAGGTATGAAAACCAAACCCACAATGAGATACCATGTCCAGTAGCCATGGCAAAGTTTCACAGGACAGCAATTAATAAATGTTGGAGAGAATTTGGTGAGATAGGAACACTTACTCACTGTTGTGGGAATGTAAAACGGTACAACAACTCTGGAAGGCAGTTTGGCGTTTCCTCAATAAAATGAACATAGAAATTCGATATGACCCAGCTATTTCACTGCTTGGAATATATCCTGAGAAAATGAGAACTGAGATACAAACAAAGACTTGTACACCTATGTTCATAGCAGCATTATTCACCATTGCAAGAACATGGAAACAGCTCAAATGTCCTACCATAATCGAAAGTATTCAGAAATTGTGGTACATGCACAAAATGGAATACTACACAGGATGCAGCAGCAATGATTTTGTAAATCACTACCTAATTTCAGAGCAACTGGAGAGCATTACGCTAAGTAAACTAACTCAGTCTCATAAGGACAAATACTATATGAGACAGTTTTGCAGAAATTGTAGAAATAGATAACTAATAAAACATGTATCCATTTCTAAGGGGTGGGAAAGTGGGAACAGAGGGATGAGGATGGGGTTAAGGTCGCACAATTTGATAGGTGGATGAAAGAGTGGGTTAAAGAAATAGGAAAGATCTTTTGTGGGGGAAAAAAAGTATATGAACTTACTGCATGGTGCCACTGTTGTAGAATGGGTCTGACATCAGGGTGGGGGTATGACAGAAAAAAACTGGATAAATTATGTATATTGAAACAGATAAGGGAAAGAACAGACTAGAAGTGATATATGATTGAGTATTATGGTTAGCACAGGAATCCAGAATTAAGGTTGCATAGAGAAGTGTACT
>NW_006399988.1:3466010-3494026 GCF_000299155.1 Elephantulus edwardii
TTCTCTCTTCGGAGGGGGAAGCGAGCTGGTGGGGAGGGGTGGGAAGGGAGAAAATTGCGGCAATGAATGAATGGAAATCCAAAACCTCTGTAAAAAAAAATAAAAAAAATAAAGAGGGAAAGTAAAGGAATATATTTGAAACATTGAAGACAAGTAACTTGAGATTAAGTAAGTTGTGGAAAAAAAAAAGAAAGACCTAATACATACATACATAAACCAAATTGTTGTTTAGAAAAAAGAAGGGCCAAAATGAATTTTGAAAATTCTTTGCAACTTACTTTAGATTGTAGAGAGCTAAAGTGAAAGGAAGAAATAAGGAAATAAGAGAAAATTTTAAAAGTAGCTAGAGAAGGAAGGCAAAGCAATCTATTATAGTAAAATGTGCAAAGATCTCAAATTAGAAAACAATAAGTGAAGAACAGGCCTGACATATCTCAAACTTAAAAAAAAATCCAAGACAAGTTAAAATATTGAATGAGTCAAGAAGTATCAAAAGAAGATGAAAATGACACATAGTAACTCTCCTAAAATTGGTATACATAGGGCTTTCAAGTGCCTGTCATTTCAAAAGTGACTGTCCAGTCCTGCTTTTTAGAAAAATAATTGATCACTACTGAGCAATAATAGTTTCCAGCAGCCATCTACAAAGAGTCCTGTGTGAGAAGGACAAATAAAGATTGATAAGGAAAAAGAAATAAATATTTAAAGATACCGAAAAAGAAATAGTTAAATAGTGGGAGTGGCTGGATCTGACCTACACCCCTCATTAAGGCAAGCAGTCCTAATGATAGTGTCCATTCTTTTCTTTTTTTGTTTTTTTGCCATTGAGTCGCTTGCAACTCATAGTGACCCTATGTACAAGAGCCCTAACCTCTGTTCTATCCTGTGCCAACCTCACTGTCTCTGAAAAACCTACTCCCATTACACTAATCAATGAATTGATCCATCTTATTAAGCGTCTTCCTCTCTTGCGCTCTCCCTCCACCCTCCCAAACATGATGTCCCTCTCCAAGGACTGGTCCCTCCTTATAACACGCCCAAAGTATGTCAGGTGAAGCTTCAGAATCCTTGCCTCCAAGGAGGAGCCGCCCGGTTTCACTCTCTCTAGGACAAACCTATTTGTTCTCGTAGCAGTCTACGATATATTCAACACTCTTCTCCAGCACCACAGCTCAAAGGCATCAATTCTCTATCATCCCTAGTTATTGTCCTGCTCTCTGACACATAGCACGCAATTGTGAAGACTATGGCCTGGATCAGGCGAGCCTTAGTCTCCAGCTTGACGTCATTGCTCTTCAGTATTCTGGAGAGGTCCCTGACAACTGGCTTTCCCAATGCAATTAATCTCTTGATTTCCTGGCTGCTGGTACCAAAAGTACTGATTGTGGGGCCAAGCAAATTAAAACTGTTAACAATCTCAATTTCTTCACCATCGATTATGATGCTGCCAATTGGTTCAGTGGTGAGAAACTTTGTTTTCCTGATGTTGAGCTTCAATCGATATTTAAGGCTGCAGCAAGAGCTTCAGGTCCTCCTCAGTTTTAGCAAGCAGGATTGCGTCATTGCTTAACACAGGTTATTGATGAATTTTCCTCCAATCCTGATGTCACATTCTTCCTCACACGGCCCAGCCTCCTGGATGATCTGTTCTGCATAAAGATTGAAAAGGTATGGAGACAGAATACATCCCTGGTGGGCACCCTTCCCAATTTTGAACCATGCAGTGTCTCCTTCCTCTGTTCTGATGACTGCCTCTTGGTTCAAGTATAGGTTCCGCATAAGTGCAATCAAATGTTCTGGGATTCCCATTCTTCTCAGAGTCAGCCACAGTTTGTTGTGATCCACACAATCAAAAGCCTTTGCATTGTCAATGAAAAACAGATAGACATTCCTCGGGTACTCTCTGCTTTCTGCCAAGATCCATCTAACATTAGCTATAATATCCCTAGTACCATGACCTCTTCTAAACCCAGCCTGCAAATCTAGCAGTTCTCTGTTGAAGTGTTGCTCCAATCATTTTTGGATACTTTTTAGCACAATCTTGCTTGCATGTAATATTAATGATATTGTTCTATAATTTCCACATTCTGTCGAGTCACTTTTCTTTGGAATGGGAACTAATAGTGTCCATAGTACTATAAAAATAGCTACATAATCTGATACGCACCATATACGCTTCTGCAACTATTTTTACCAATTATTGGGTCCAATATTCTTTGCAAAACACAGGGAGTTTATTCACAGTTGTGGGGTTTATTAGGCAAGTAGGTTGGAGAGTGGGGGAGGCAAAGAATATCTCACAATGCAAGTCCAGAAGTCCTAAAGCAGATTAACAAACATAATTCCTCAATTAGTGAAAGTTCGGGTTCAGTTCAACAGCTTGAATGCAAGAAACCTTGATTTCCTCAATCATCCAGCAAACTTTATTTCAGAGCAGTTACAAATCAGCTTTGCCTTCAATCAACCAGCAAGCAAAACCTTGAATTATGGCCTTTTAAGTCAGAGCAATTGCAATCAGTTTCTCCTACAATCATCCATTAAACAAAATCTTTTACTGGGGCCTTTAGCTCCAGGTTTCTTCTTGTTACACTTTGCCACAGCCTCTTTATGAGCTCTCCACCACCCTTGTTGGCCTCTCTCACAAGTGTACAAAGTACTCTTTTATATTGATCTCATAGCTGTTGATGATTTGCAAGGACATGTGTCTGCAGGTAAGGTAGCTGGAAACAATGTCTCCAACAGGGGCTAAGCTAACACAATAGCTATAAAAGCCAAATTTCAAGGGTCCTGACACCACAGCTACTGATAATAAAAGGCAGTTAGAATGAATTTGGAAAAGAAAAAAAATATAAAAGTGATATTTAACTTATGCCAGAACCAACTTAAAATAGAATTGTTGGAATAGAACCTTGGCATAAATTGGGGGAAATCTGTGTATATTGCCTTTTACAAATGCCTTTATAAATCTTACAGTGTTTTGAACAGTAAATCATAAAATTGTGCATCTATAGGTGAGTATCCGAGAATGATAACATTAGCAAATTTAATGTCCTTCTCCCAAAAATCAGTCTTACGTGTAGCTTGCGATATAACTTGAATATATTCTAAATTGAAGACTACCTGTACTAGAATATTAGTAATAGAATCTGCAGAATATTTTATGAGTGAGACTCAGTGAAATATCTGTGATTATCTTGAGTTTGTGTCTTATTTATTGTCCTTTCAACCAAAAGATGTTTATTTAGCATCCACTACTTCCTTTGAAAGAGACTTCTTTGCAGGATCAGTGAAGGAAACCAAGAAACCCAATGATATGGACTGCTACTGTGATTTCAGCAATTGACTCCAGTGTCTCAGAGATGGCGAGGAAGACATAGAATAGGGCAGATTTCATGTTGACTGTTCATAGGGTTGCTATAGTTCGTACTTGATGGCACCTAAAAACAGTAACTGCCTCTGAAAGGAGCTATAGTGGCCTAGCACTAAGAAGTTGCACTGCATTCCCGAAGGTGCCCAGTTTGAATTCACTAACAGCTCCTTGAGACAAAGGTGGGCAATCTCCTCCTGTTTGATGTACTGCCTCTGAAAATCCACTGGGGGCGTCACCTATGGGTCATTTCCAGTTTGGCTGTAAACAACAAAAAATGTATGTCAGGACTTTCTTTCTTGAGTGCTATTGTTCAGTTCTTTGGTTCTCTGAGTTTGTCCCCAGTGGGACTGTGGGTACATAGTTGAGTATTAGAAGGATGAATGCTTGATTCATTTAGCTCATTGGCACCAACCTGGGTAGAAAGACTTTCAGAATTTTATCACAAGATTTCAGTTAAGAAATAAAAATGAAATTTTAGTGGCATGGTGAAGTTTGGTGATTGCAACCCAAAACCAGATCTAAGCTATGTTCTGGCTGGCCTTGTTGGCATTTTGAAGTTTAAATAAAACCTTGAAATTCCATCTGGAAAAAGTTATACCTTTCCAGGAAACAGAACAGATCTTGGTACATAGAGACTTAAAAAGCTGAAATAAAATGAGGCTAATTTCCTAGTGGCTCTATCTTCCATCACTAGTTTCATATGCCCTACAGATGTAAGATCAAATACTTAAAAATATTTTAAGTTGATAAATTATTTACAACAGGAAGTGCATCTTTTATCCTAGCCAGACTTTAAATCTTTTGAATACATCTTTCTTCAGTTAGCTCTCAGTGAACTCAGGCAACTCTAAACACTTTCAAACGATCAACCAATTTGTGGTTGTTCAGTACATATTATCAAATTGTGAAGTAAATATTTAGAAGGTAAGCTTTGGATATTTTCTATAACATCATATAGTCAGTGGAAAATACAATATTTTATCTTGGAAATAATTAAGTTATTAGTCCAATATCCTTTATACACTAAGGTTGAGCTCAAGAACTTGCAATTCTAAGGAATGACTATAATAGCAGCTTATGTTTGTATATACTTGGATTATTATTTTCTTTAATCCTTACCACTAATAGACATAATTAGTCAAAAGAGGAACTTAATAATGATACAAGTGGAAAACTTGGAGACATGGTGAAAAGAGTGGAATTCTTGGATCCCAATCTAGACCGCATGACCATGAGCATTCTTTACATTATTGAATGCCTCTCAACCTCTTTTGAATCTTTTAATTGGCTCTCATTCTTCAAATGAGCACACTGAGTCAAAAAGGAGTTGAGCTAGCTGCCAAAGGTCACCATTAAGTCAAAGAACTAAGAGAAGAATTCCAGTACCCTGGCTACTCAGGTACAGCAATTATCAGAACATTAGTCATCTGCTTCCAGAGGGAAAGATGAGAGGGCCTATGTACAGAAAATGAATAGTTCCTCAATATTTATAATATTTTTTTCCATTTTTTGGCTCTGAAACCCAGGTAATGATAAGATCTTTATTAGACACTGCCTCCCACTCTCTTATGCATCACATTTCTAGATTTATGGATATTTTCTCCAGACCTAGAAAAATCCCACTGGTGAATTATCAGGTTGTGTTGACATTTTTCTTTTATCTTGGGAAGTTTTGTTTTGGTCTCCAATTCCCAGGTTAAATTTTATTTTTTTTAAATAAAATTTATATTTTATACTGGTTTTCTTACTAAGTTTGTACATATTGTTTTTCACATAGATCTTTCCCTTAGATCTTCAGACACATTTTACCAGTTGTCTTTCAATGTCTAGAATAATGGTTTATACAGTATTTTTTTTAATGTGCAAGAAAAAGTTTATTTGGGGTTAAAACATTTTATTTACATTGACATCACAGGAAAGGAACATGATGCAATTGGTGGCTCCAAGGTGGCCATCCAGTAATTTCATTTTCAAAGAACTAGCAATTAAATATCTTATTGACAATGAAGCTTAAAGAAACCCTCCTTCCTCTTGCACTCCCCTCCACCAAAGCAGGTGTATTGCTGGCCATCAGGAGGGAATGGCAGTTCTCTGATAAATAAAAGTTATTTCAACAGAAAGCTCCCTAGCTGTAAAGCTCTTGCAGATGTACTGAGTGAGACACAGCTCTTTTCTTCTTCCATTCCTTGGGGCAATCTCAGAGAAGCTAGAAGGGATCCACCACGCACCTGCACACAGGAGAGGACGTGGAGAAGGGGGCGTGCTCAGCCATTTCACTTATACAGTATTTTTTTAATCCTGCAATTTTACTAAGAATACAGAAAAAAATGCTTATCTATCCTTTATTGAAGGGAGCTTTGATGCATTAGTGCTAAGGAGTTGTCCTGCCAACCCAAATACACACAGTTTGAGTCCACCACTTTGTCCATGGGAGAAAGATGAGCATGCTCTTCATAGGAAATACATATCCTCTGGAAAGTCACTGGTGGAGTAGCTATGATTTGGCTCGAATGCGATGGCAAGTAACGTGTTTCATAAGTATGCAAAAACATTCCTTTGTGTGAATTATAATAGTTACAGATAACATTGGATCATAAAAATTACAGATTGTTATGAAGAAGAATAATTCCAGGATGCTTAATAATCTATACCCAAACCAAGAAACAGACATTTGAACAGTACATGAGCTACACTGAAAAAAGTTGTGTGGGAATTAGTGCACTTTTGCCATATTTATTTATTCTATGGGGGACGTTCCATGAACTGGAACTGTCTCAGTGCCAGTGAATAGAGCTGAGGTGATTCAATCTGTATGCTGAGAAAATAAGGAAAGCTGGGCTTTAATGAAGAGAAAGGGAACATCAAGTTTGAAGGAAGAATCAAATAACCACTTGTATTACTGAGATGGAACAATCTAAATCTTTTGCTAGCTGAAAACAAAGAAGACTTGAAGCAAGTATTGATGAAGATCAGACTAGAGCCTTTAATAGGGATTACATCTCAACATAAAGACAAGACAAAATAAAATAATCTCAGAACCAGACCAATAAGTAACATCATGATAAACATAGAAAATATTAAAATTGTTTATTTGGATTCTTAATCAACACTAATGGAAGCAACAGTCAAGAAATCAAATGACATATAGTTGGTGCAAACCTGCTCTTTAAAGTGTTAAAACAACAAAAGTTTCTAAGATATGCCTTAGTTTGTCAATCACCTCACATCCATGTGAAAGTTGGACAATGATTAAGTAACACTGGAATAGTGGTACCTTTTTAAAAAGTAGATTTATATATATATTTTTTTTTCTTTAATTTATATTGGTATATGTAGAACAGCTCATTCGGGAGGCTGGGCTCTATGAGGAAGAATGTGGCATCAAAATTGCAGGAAGACTCATCAACAACCTGTATTATGCCTTGCTTGCTGAAACTGAGTACGACCTGAAGTGCTTGTTGCAGGTCAAGGACTGCAGCCTTAAATACGAATTAAAGCTCAACATCAAGAAAACAAAGATTCTTTTTTCCCCATTTAAAAAAATTTTATTAATTTTAATGAACATTTACAGAGACTTTGGATTTCCATTCATTCATTGTTGCATTTTTCCTCCCTGCCTCCCTCCCCCAGTTCTCTCTTCTCTTTGAAAAAAGAAAAATTCTTTCATTGGTATACAATCTTTTCCCCACCCTCCGAGTATACTCCACTATGCAACCTTCATTCTGGACTTTTGTTATGACCATAACACCTGATCATATATGGATGTCAGATGAGACTCTGAGTATTGCATTAGAGCGCCGAGAAGCCAAAGCTAAAGGAAGAAATCAAGAAATCAAAGAGCTGAATAGAAAATTTCAAAAGGCAGCTCAGGATGACAAAGCAAGATGATATAATGAAATGTGCAGAGAGCTGGAGTCAGAAAATCAAAAGGGCTGGACTCACTCAGCATTTCTTAAGCTGAAGGAGTTGAAAAAAAAATTCAAGCCACGGGTCGCAATACTTAAAGATAGTTTGGGTAGAATGTTGAATGATCCAGGAAGTATCAAAAGAAGATGGAAGGCTTACAGAGTCACTGTATCAGAAGTAATTGGCAGACACAGAGGAATTTCATGAAATAACATACGAGCAAGAGCTATGGTGATGAAGGAGAAAGTTCAAGTTGCTATGAAGGAATTGGCAAAAAACAAGACTCCAGGAGTTGACAGCATACCAATTGATTTATTTCAACAAACAGACCCTGCCCTGGATGTGCTTACTAAGTTGTGCCAGGAAATATGGAGGACAGCCAGCTGGCCAACTGACTGGAAGTGATTGATATTTGTTCCCATTCCAAAGAAAGGTGACCCAACAGAGTGTGGAAATTATCAAACAATATCACTGATATCATATGCAAGCAAGATTCTCTTGAAAACTATCCAAAAATGTTTGAAGCAATATGTCAACAGAGAACTGCCAGATGTGCAGGCTGGATTTAGAAGAGGTCGTGGTACTAGGGATATTATAGCTAATGTTAGCTGGATCTTGGCAGAAAGCAGAGAATACCAGGAGAATGTCTATCTGTGCTTCATTGACTATGCAAAGGCTTTTGACTGTGTGAATCACAAAAAACTATGGCTGACTCTAAGAAGAATGGGAATCTCAGAGCATTTGATTGTGCTAATGCCCAAAGGCAGCTGGGAAAGGAGGCTGGCCATGTTCTTGGCTCCTCCCAGGGTCTCTAGAACTGCTCCTTGCCGGGAGCATGGGGGTGTGAATGCAGGAATCGTGGCAAGTTTTTGGAGTCGAGTGCTTTTCCAGCATGTGTTTGTTACGTGCGGGTTTGCTCTGTCCCCGGGAGCGAGGCAAGCCAGCCTGGGCCTAGGGTTTGAACCAGGAGGCGGCCTTAAGCCAAAAGGCAGCTGGGAGAGGAAGCGCCCATGTTGTTCCTGGTTGGCCCCTCCCAGGGTCTTGGGAAGTTCTCCTAGCCAGAAGGAGCATGGTGGTGTGAGCACAGGAATCGTGGCAAGCTTTTGGAGTCGACTGCTTTTCCGGGCATGTGTTTGTTACGTGCAGGTTTGCTCTGTCCCCAGGAGCGAGGCTAGCCAGCCTGGGCCTAGGGTTTGAACCAGGAGGAGGCCTTAAGTCAAAAGGGCCCTCAGGCCCATTGTTTCCCTCTCAAACGTTCTTCAAGGTGTTATAGCACTGGTCTGTGCAGAGGGAACTCGTGTTGCTGTGATGCTGAACACTATGACAGTGATGTTCCAATTGTGGTAATGGGTACCCATGGTGGACAGTGTTGGCTGGAGCTTACCACCTTAAACAAGCCTGGAAGCAGGAGCAGCATCCACTTCAGAAATGGCTTGCCTCCGGAAGCTCTATGTACGAACAGTGCTCAGGCCGTTCATTCATAGGGTCGCTATGAGTTGTCTACGACTCGACCGCACCAAACAACACAACAACAACAATGCGAAACCTATACTTGGACCAAGAGGCAGTCATCAGAACAGAGCAGGGACACACTGGATGGTTCAAAATCAAGAAAGGTATCCATCAGGGATGTATTTTGTCTCCATACCTTTTCAATCTGTATGCAGAACAGATCATCAGAAACACTGGGCTGTAGGAGGAGGAATGTGGCATCAGGATTGGTGGAAGAGTCATCAACAACCTGCATTATGCAGATGACACAACCCTGCTTGCTGAAACTGAGGAGGACCTGAAGCGCTTGCTGCAGAAGGTCAAGGACTGCAGTCTTCAATATGGATTGAAGCTCAACCTCAAGAAAACAAAGATTCTCACCACTGAGCCAATTGGCAGCATCAGTATGGATGGTAAAGAGATTGAAATAGTTAACAGTTTTAGTTTGCTTGGTTCCACAGTCAACACTCTTGGTAACAGCAGCCAGGATATCAGGAGACGAATTGCATTGGGAAAGTCAGCTGTGAGGGACCTCTCAAGGGCACCGAAGTGCGACGACATCAGGCTGGAGACTAAGGTGCGCCTGATCCAGGCTATAGTCTTTGCAATTATGTGCTATGCATCGGAGAGTTGGACAGTGATTAGGCATGATAGAATTGATGCCTTTGGGTGGTGCTGGAGAAGAGTGTTGGATATACCATGGACTGCTAGGAAAACAAACAGGTTTGTCTTGGAGAGGGTGAAGACAATGTTCCCTGGAGTCAAGGATTCTGAAGCTTTGTCTGACATACTTTGGGCATGTTGCAAGGAGGGAGTGGTTCTTGGAGAGGGATATTATGTTTGAGAGAGTGGAGGGACGGCGCAGGAGAGGAAGACTCTCAATGAGATGGATTGACTCAGTGACTGGGGTATTGGGGATAGTTGTGTCAGAGACCATAAGGTCAGCTGAGGATAGAGCAGGATTCAGAGCTGTTCTACATAGGGTCACTATGCAACACATCACAACAACAACAATAACAACATTCATTTGCATACAAAAGTTATATACATATAGTTTCATTTCTAGTAATTGTGCTTCACACATTCTTTCATTCACAATGTGTTTCATATAATCATTACTATATATTGTCTTCTGTAATAACAATCACTATTGATTTATGTCCGCTTCAGTATTCTCAAGTCTCCACTGGATCTTTCTTAATTTCTTCACCCCCTCCCTCTTTCCACCAAATTCTGAGACCTCATAATTCTCCTCCTCCCCAGCCATTGTACCTCTGATCCTCACATCTTCCCCTTTTGGACTTTAATAAACATCTTACTAGTTATCCTTCCAAGTTTTACAATAATGGCCTTACACAGTATTTGTTCTCATGACACTGAGTTAACTCAGCATAATAGTCTCAATCCTCTCCCATGTTACATAGCATTTTTCAAAATCACTGCTCTTTTGTGCTACATAGTATTACATCAGGAGAATATTCCACAATTTCTCAATTCATTTGTTTCTTAATGGTCATTTGGACTGTTTCCAATTTCTTGTTACTGTGAATAATGCTAGTATGAACATTTGCATAGAAAACTTCATTTGTGTCTCAGTTCTATTTCCTCAGGGTATATTCCTGGCACAATCAAGTGCTCTCAGATTCCTATTTTTCTCAATTTTAGCCACAACTTTACATAATCTACACAAACACCTTTGCATAGTCAATATATCACAAATAAACATTCTTCTGATATTCCTTATTTTCAGCCAGGATCTATCTGACATCAACAATGATATTTCCTAGGTGCCACTGTCTCTTAAAAATCCTACTTGAACTTTTGGCAATTCCCTAGCTATGTACTGTTTCAGCTGTTTTTGAAAGATCTTCAGCAGTATTTTGCTATCATGTGATATCAATGATATTGTTCAATAATTTTCACATTCAGTTGGATCAAGCTTCTTGGGCATAAGAACAAATATAGACCTCTTCCAATCTATTGACCAGAGAGCCGTCCTCCAAATTTCCAAGGATAGACCAGTGAGTGCATCCAAATTTGCATCTGTTAATTAAAACAAGTCGATTGGTATCCCATTGATTCCTGGGGCCTTATTTTTTTCCCAATGGCCTTAATGCAGCTTCTACTTCCTCTTTCATTACTATTGGCTTCTGTTCATATGGTACTTCCCAAATTTTTCAGTGTCAATCCATTCTTTCTGGTATAGCGACTGTGTGTATTACCTGCATCTTCGTTTGATGCTTTCTGGGTCATTCAGTACACTGCCCATAGCATCTTTCAAAATTGTGACAAGAGGCCTAAATTTGTTTTTCAGTTCTTTCACCATGAGAAATGCAGAGCAAGTTTCCCCCTTATTATTCTCCAATTCCAGATTTCTGCACATTACATTATAATACTTTGCTTTGTCCTCCTGAGCTGCCCTATGAAACCGTCTGTTCAACTCTTTAACTTCTACATGTTTTCCTTTAGCTTTGGCTTCCCAACGTTCCAGTGCAATCTTCAGAGTCTCTTCTGACATCGATTTCAGTTTTTTCTTTGTCCTCTGTTTTTGTAATGACCTTTTGTTTTTTTCATGAGTAATACCTGGACCAGGAGGCTGTTGTGTGAATGGAACACGGGAGAATGGCATGATAGTGTGTCAGGAATGTATTTTGTCTCCATACCTGTTCAGTCTATATGTTGAGCAAATTATCTGACAAGTTGGAATCTATGAAGAGGAGTGTGACATCAGGATTGGAGGGAGACACATCAATAACCTGTGCTATGCAGATGACACAACCTTACTTGCTGAAAGTGAGAAGGATTTGAAGCACTTGTTGCAGAAAATCAAGGAGTGTAGCCTTCAGTATGGATTACAACTCAATATCAAGAAAATGAATATTTTTACCACTGGACCAATAGAACATGTCATAATGGATGGAGAGGAGATTGAAACTGTCAAAAGCTTCATCTTGCATGGATCTACAATTAACACCCTTAGTATGAGGAAATAAGGAGACACATTGCAGTTGGAAAAACTGAAGTTAGGAAACTTTCCAAATTATTGAGGAGTAGTGATGTTAGTTTGAAGACTAAGATGTGTCTGATTCAGGCCATTGTACTTGAATAAATAAATAATTGATAATTTAAGAAATTAAATTAATAAATTTATTAATATGAGAATGAACAGCACTGATTTGTCTATTTGATGTACTGAATAACTTGGAGTTGTCAATCAATGTGCCATAGCTGTGTCAAGTGCCATGATGGTTTGCCATCATGGAGAGTGGCACCCACTTCTTAAATCACATGCCTATGGAAACTCTATAAACATTAAAAAAATTAAATTAATTATAGAACAGGGTTCAGGTCTTTTGTTCATAGGGTCACTATGTGTCGTATCGATACTTCTATTATCCTTAGTTATTATCCAGCTGTCAGATGCATAGCAAGTAATTGTGACAACCATGGCCTGGATCAAGCACACCTTAGTCTCCAGACTAATATTGTTGCTCTTCAGTACTCTAGAGAGTCCCTGACACCATATTTTCCCAGTAAAATTCATCTTCCAATTTTCTGACTTCTGGTGTCAAGAGTGCTGATTGTGGAACCAAGCAAGCTGAAGTTATTAACAATCTCAGTCTCTTCTCTATCCATCATGAAGCTGCCAATTGGCCCAGTGATGAGAATCTTTATTTTATTGAGGCTGAACTTCAATCCTTATTGAAGACTACAGTGCTTGACCTTCTGCAGCCAAAGCCTCATGTCCTCTTCAACTTCAGTAAACAAGGTTGTGTTACCTACATAATATAAGTTGTTGATGAGTCTTCTTCCAAGCCTGATGCCATATTAGTCCTCATAAAGTCCAGCGTCCTGAATGATATGTTCTGCATATAGATTGAAAAGGTATGAAGTTAGGACAAATTCCTGATACACACCTTTCTTGATCCTGAACATGAAGTGATTCCCTGGTATGTTTTGAACACTGATTCTTGGTCCAAGTATGGAATTCACATGAACACAATTAAGTGTTCTGGAATCTCCATTCTTCTCAAGGTTAGAAATAATTTGTTGTGATCTACACAATCAAATGCCTTTGCATAGTCAATGAAACACAGATGGTAATTACTCTGGGACTCTTTGTTTCAGCCAAGATCCATCTAACGTTGGATATGAAGTCCTTAGTGCCATTGCCTCTTTTAACCCAGCCTGAACATCTGGCAGTTGTTTGCTGGTGTACACTGTTCCAGTAGTCTGGATAAACTTTAGCAGAATCTTGTTCGTGTATGATATTAATGATATCATAGATGGGTTAATTTGTGGATTCTTGATTCTGTCTCAATAGTCTGTGTATTTGTCATTGTATCAGTACCATGTTGTTTTGTTTCCTATGGCTGTATAGTATGTTTTGAAATCAAGGAGTAGCAATATGGGGCTGGATTTCAGTTTGGAAGTTGTCTGCAGCAGCTGGATTCTACAGAGGCTTGTTTACTGGTTCTGGTGAGGATTAGAGTGGATGATGTGATTTGGCCTCCTATTTAAAAACACATTTGATCAGCAGTATGGGACTGGAATCCAGTTTGGAAGTTGTCTACAACAGTCAAATTCTACAGAAGCTTGTTTGCTGGTTTTGATGAAGATTAGGGAAGAATATTGACTCGCTCATGGGTGTGAGATGATGTGATTTGGTCTCCTCTTCATGTCGAATATGACTCATAGCAATCCTATGGACAAAAGACCTGAACTCTGTTCTACCCTGTGGCATCCTCACAGTTCAAGACATGTAAGAGCCCATTGCAGCAGTTACCATGTCAATCCACCTGATTGAGGGTCTTCTCCTTTGCTGATGCTCCACTCTTCCCAACATCACGTTCTTCTCCAAGGAATAGCCCCTCTGAGCAACATGTCCAAAGTATATGAGACAAAGCCTCGTCATTCTTGCCTCCAAATAGCACTCTGGCTGCACCTTCTCCAAGACATAACTATTTATTCTCTTGTCCGTCCACTCAATGTTCAGTCTCCAACACCGCAATTTAAAGACATCAATTATTTTTCTGTCATCCTTATTCATTGTCCAGCTCTTGGATGCATAGCAAGTAATCAGAAAGACTATGGCCTGAATCTGATGCACCTTAGTCTTCCAACTACTCCTCAATATTTTGGAGAGGTCCCTAACTGAAGATCTTCCCAGTTCAGTGCATCTCCTGATTTCCTGACTGCTGGTACCAAGGGTGTTAATTGTGGATCCAAGTAAGTTCAAGCTGTTGACAGTTTCCATTTTCTCTCCATTCTATTGGTCATTCGTAAGAATCTTTATTTTCCTGACATTGAGGTAGAATTCATACTGGAGGTTGCATTTTGTGATCTTCCACAAGTGCTTCAAGTCCTCCTTACTTTCAGCAAGCAAGATTTTGTCATCTGCATGCATATCACAGGTTATTGATGAGTCTCCCTGCAATCCTTATGCCACATTGCTCTTCATAGAGTCCAGCTTCTCTGATAACTTTATCAGTATACACATTGAATACATATAGAGAGAAAATACAACCCTGGCACACTCCCTTCCCAATTCCAAATCATGGAGTGCTCCCCTGCTCTGTTCACACAACAGTCCAGGAATAGGTTCTGCATGAGTACATTGCTCTGGGATTCCATTCTCAATGTTTGCCACAACTTACCATGATCCACAAAATCAAGTGACTTCACATAGTCAATAAAATGCAAATATACATTCTTTTGGTATTTTCACTTTTAGCCAGGATCCATCTGACACTGGCAATAATATTCCTGGACTGCTGGTCTGATGTATTCATCTGGCTGGGCCGCAAGTCCCCATGCCTGGTGCGTGCAGCTGCCCTCAAACTGGGCCAGGAGCTATGCGGAATGCTGCATCGGCCACACCACGCAGCTGTCAGCCGCAGTCTGGAGGGCACTGAGGCCAAGTTCAAGAACTGGGATGATGTACTAACAGTAGACTATACACGCAATGCAGAGGCCGTGCTGCAAAACCAGGGTCTGACGGGGAAGGTGAAGGGTGACACTGAGAAGAAAGATCAATTGAAGGCTGACCTCACTGCTCTCTTTCTGCCACGTCAGCCACCTATGGTCCTGGCTGAGGCTGAGCAGCTGATGGAGGAATGGAATGAGGACCTGGATGGCATGGAGGGTTTTGTGCTTGAGGGCAAGAAGTTCTCCCGGTTGCCAGAGGAGGAATTTGGCCACTTCTATACACAAGACTGCTACGTCTTCCTCTGCAGGTACTGGGTGCCTGTGGAGTATGAAGAGGAAAAGAAGGAAGAAGTGGAGGAAGAGAAAGCAGCAAGAGCAGAAGACAAAGCAACTGAGGCGGCTATGGTGGAGGAGAAGCAGCCAGAGGAAGACTTTCAGTGCATCGTTTACTTCTGGCAGGGCCGTGAGGCCTCCAACATGGGCTGGCTCACCTTCACCTTCAGCTTGCAGAAGAAGTTTGAGAGTCTCTTCCCGGGCAAGCTGGAGGTGGTGCACATGACACAACAGCAGGAGAACCCAAAATTCCTGTCCCATTTCAAGAGAAAGTTCATCATACACCGGGGCAAGAGGAAGGCGGTCCAGAGCACCTTGCAGCCCAGCCTCTACCAGATCCGCACCAATGGCAGCACCCTCTGTACCCGGTGCATCCAGATTAGCACAGACTCCAGCCTCCTCCCAGCCTCCTCAACTCTGAATTCTGCTTCATTCTTAAGGTTCCCTTTGAGAGTGAGGACAACCAAGGCATTGTGTATGCATGGGTTGGCAGGGCTTCAGACCCTGATGAAGCCAAACTGGCAGAGGATATCCTCAATACCATGTCTGATACCTCTTATAGCAAGCAGGTTATAAATGAAGGTGAAGAGCCTGAGAACTTCTTCTGGGTGGGCCTCGGGGCACAGAAGCCTTATGACGATGATGCTGAGTTCATGAAGCACACTCGGCTCTTCCGGTGCTCCAATGAGAAGGGCTTCTTTGCAGTGACTGAGAAATGCTCTGACTTTTGCCAAGATGACTTAGCTGATGATGACATTATGCTTCTAGACAACGAGAGGTCTACATGTGGGTGGGGACACAGACAAGCCAAGTAGAAATCAAGATAAGTCTGAAGGCCTGCCAGGTGTACATACAGCACCTGCGATCCAAAGTACAGGAACAACCCCGCTGTCTGCGCCTGGTTCACAAGGGCAATGAGCAGCATGCCTTCACCCGCTGCTTCCACGCTTGGAGCACATTCAGGAAGGCCCTTGCCTAGGGTGGGCTCACTCAAGCTCTGGGTGAGAGAGAATGAAGCCTCTACTTACCATCTGCTAAAACACAGCATAAGCAGAGGACTGTCGCTGTATAGCTGCTCATCAGCACCTGTGGGGAGACCTAACCCTCAAGAAGTCAGAAAATGGGTTCTGCCAGTGTGAGCTGGTGGGTGAAGCTAAGGTAGATGTTACTACTCTTGAAAAGATATTAAATGCATTTATTTTCACTATTTAAAAAAAATAAATACTGCCTGGACTTCCAGCAATTCCCTATTTATATTCTGTTTCAGCCATTTTTGAATGATCCTCGGCAGTATTTTGCTTGTATGTGAATATCAAGGATATTGTTCAATAGTTTCCACATTCAATAGGATCACATTTCTTGGGAATGGAAGTATTATAATGGAATATGCAGAGAGCTAAAATTGGAGAATAATAAGGGAAGAACTCCCTCTGCATTTCTCAAGCTGAAAGAACTGAAAAACCAATTTAAGCCTCATGTAACAATAATGAAATATCCTATGGGCAATATATTGAATGACCCAAAAATCATCCAAAGATGATAGAGAGAATACACAGAGTCACTTGTAGTAGAAAAAAAAATTGATTGAGATTGAAAAATTTCAGTAAGTAACATATGCATAGAAGCCAGTGGTAATGAAGGAGGAAATAGAAGCTGAGTTGAAGGCATGGCCAAAAAATAAGCATTATCCTAAGTGAACTGAGTCTCATAAGTACAACTACTGTATAAGACTATAATTGTAGAATGAGTAAGAGGATCCAAGGGGGGGACACTTAATCACAGAGTCATACAATTTGATGCATGGAGGGAGGCATGGGTAAAGGAGAGGCGAAAGATCCAGTATGAAAAGCAATGTATATGAATTTTATGAACTTTGTATGTAAACCAGTATAATAGAAAAAAATAAATAAATAAGAGTTCTAAGTTTTCCACAGCCTCACCCGCATTTGTTGTTTGCTGTCCTGTTGAACTTTGCTATTGTTAACTGGTGTGAGATGATATCTCATAGTTGTTTTTATTTGCATCTCTCTTATGGCTAAGGATTTTGAACATTTTTTCCATGTGTTTTGTTTGTTTGGTCATCAATAATATTCCCTTTCCTTAAAACAGATATGGCTGATACTTAATTTACATAAAATTGCTAGCACATACCAACGATGACCACAAAAAAAAATAGCAGACAATAATTACACTGATTTTGTATGGTATCTATGTCCAATACATGCCGAGATAACAGAAGAAATATGTTTAAAAGAAAAAGGAAAATACTTCTAGATAAAAGATAATTACTCATTTGGAGTCAGAAATAAAGGCTCTGCTTGTTATTTCAATATCTATATTTTTAAAGGTGAAAATATGCTTTGGTGTTTTATTATAAAATAAAAGTGATAAACTATAGTGATTTGGGATTTATAATAAGATAATATGGTCTCAACATATTTTTAGAAATATTGTATACAATAAAATTAAGATTATTTTTGTAGTTGTTGTTAAGTATGAGTGTTAGTTAAGTATGCACCCTGTTGTATAACTATCGTTTCTCTGTGTGCGTAGAGTTTCCAGAGGCATGTGGTTTGGAAAGTGGATGCCACTCCTGCTTCCAAACCTGAATCAGTCTTGGAGCTCCACCAAACACTGTCCACAATGGGTAAACATTGTGGTATGTGACAAATCTCTGGTGCAGTATTCAGTATCACAGCAACCCCAAATTAATTCAGTACAGGAAATAGACCACTGCTATACCACTTAGAAGAATTTTCATGCCAAAATCAGTTAACACTAGATCCTAGGGCTTTTTAAATAAAAAAAACCTTTTTATATTTATTTATTTTTTTTTAAAAAAAGCTTTTTAAATACATGGCGCGCCCACCATGTTTTTAAATACAAGGTATACCCACCAGGGGCTAGTTGTCTGTAAAAGAGGCTTTAGCTCATTGTTAGCTAAATGTGGCAAAACCACTAGGCCACCAAAACTCCCTAAACAATGATATTTTGTGGTATTTCCTCCAATTATTTCCCCATGTGTGTCACTCTTGATGAATTTATACAGCTTAAAGATTCATTTTTAGATAATAAATTGACAAATGAAAGAACTGTACTTGATAATACATTACTCTCATTTAATATGTTTAGGTCAATTAAATGCTCTGTAGTCCATCTCTCCATCTGTTTCAAAGCCCCTTAATTAAGTTCTTAATTTGAAATCATTTTATCATTTTCCCTCCATTAATAAAACTGTTTCTTCTGAGAAAAAAAAAGCCCCGAAATATTGCTTTTTATTTTATGAGGCTTCTAACGCTAGAAAGTGTCTCTTTTCACATTGCTGCAGAGTTGGAACCAACTCACAGTTGACCCTTCAATGGGTTTTCTTGGCTGTAAATCTCATGGGAGGCCCATCTTTCTCTAGATGCCACCTTGGGGTTAACAGTGTAATTCCCTAAGGACTCAACCACCAGAGCTCCTAATGTTAAGTCAATTACAGCTTACAGCCATCCTATAACAACAGATCTGAAACGTTCAATACTGCAACATCATCATCATCTTTAATATGCTCAAGCCTACTGTTAGTCACTGTATCAATCTGTCTTGTTGAACATCTTCCTCTTTCTCTGACCCCCCCATCTTTCCCAGAATGCCTTTTAAAGTGGTGCCTCATTAACTTGAATAAACTGAGGGAAAAATAATTTTGATCAATGAACTGCTTAACATATTAAAGAACTTTGGAAAAACGAAAATAGGTTTGGTGCTTTTATATACATACAATAATTAATGAAACTTTTTTTGTTAAAATCTTTAGGGAATTTTTTTAAAGAAAAAAAAATTATTTGTCATTAGCCGGTCAATTAACTGTATCTGAAGAGTCTGCGGCTCTTGGCAAGGGAGTAGGTGGGACAATCTTACTTTTTCTCTACAGTCTATGAATTCCTCTTCCCAGCAGCTCTGATGGCAGTGTGTATCCTGCTAGAGTAGTAGCTAAAAGGCCAGTGATTGAAATCCACCAGATACTCCTCAAGAAAGATGAGTAGTCTCACCAGTTTATTCCACTTAGATCCTACCATGCACCCTGCTAAACAATCCACCTCAGATATATTGAATTAGAACCTATTTTTTTATCATTTTAGGTGAAACTTTACATAGTGAATATGTTGCTTATTCAACAATTTACACATAAATTGTTCCATGACATTGGTTGCCATCCTCTGCATTGCATCAGTACTCTCTCCATTTCTATCCTGCCTTCCCCATTTCTATTTTCCTCAATTCCCCTGCCCCTATTTACCTCATTTTTTCCCTCAGGGAAATGGTGTCCATAATGTTGATTGTTCTAAAGAACACATTCCTCATGGGTGTTTTTTTATGAAGTGTAAAAAAAAAAACACCAAACACAACAAACCCCAAAAGCCAAAACCAACCATGAAATCATTCATAGGTATTAATTGCCATTGATAGTTGCAATTAACTTTTTTTTTAAGCACAGATTTGTATTGGGTTTCTTACAGATAAAGGTGTGCAAAGTGCTGAGGGAGCATGAGGGTGACAGGCCAGGTTGCAGAGTCACAGGTAGACAGCCACAGGGCTCAGGCCAGAGCAATCAGTAGCGATGAGTAGTCTTGATTATTCTCATCATCTGTGAAGCAGCTGGTAAGCTCATCACTGTGACCTTGGCAATAAGATTAACAGGATGATAAAAAGGAGGCTGAATATCATAGTGAAGATGTTCAGACACTTGGCAGTGGGAATGTAGGTCTAGGCTCCTATTGTCTAGCCCACCATCCTAGTCTCTAGTCTTCCTGTGGGTAGGCAAACTTAATGAAGCCACAGCAGCAGCAGTAGTTCAAGAAGAACATGCTGAAAAGACAACAGACAACATGGCCCAACATGATGAAGTAATTTTGGATGTTGTTCACCATCGATATCACAAGGGCAAAATTGTATGGTACCCCCAGAATAACTACTTTGTGCTTCTGCTTGATCTTTTTCTTGAATGTGGGAAAGCAGTCTGCATCTCATGAGAAAGCACTGGGAAGTGTATCTTCCCGTACCTTGACTAGATGTTAATGAAGTCCAGATACAGGAGGAGGGTTCTTGTTGGGACTCCACCCCTTCACATCATCCATTCTCTGTTGTAGTCTCAATATTTTCAGCTCCTTAGAAATATCTGTTTCCTGGTGCTGTGTAAGTTGATGTATTGATAAGCACTCAAAATTAACTTGTTACAGTGCTAAAGCAGATCTTTATTGTATGCATTCACTCACCTCTCTGATTTAGAGAAAGTATAGTAATTTTGTTTTTATCCAAATATGGAATTTCTAGTAGTTCATTCACACATTCCACCAACATTAACTATCTGGCTGCTATGCATCATACACTATAGGCAGCTTTTAAGACTCCAGTGTAACCAAACCCCAATGAGTCCTGCTTTCTCAGATCTTATAAAGTAGTGATTTTTGTTCTTTGCTGCTGTGGATCTGACTCTGACCATGAAGAAATTATGCATACCAGTACAAAATGTTGATAGTTTTTTGCTATATTTCAACAATATGTTGGACTCACAGAGATTGTATGGCTGATTTTTGGAAGTGGATTACTAAGCTTTACCTCCCAGTCTGTCTTACTTTTAAAGCTCTACTGAAACCTGTTCACCATGAGTCACCCTGATGCCATTTGAGATACTGATGGTGCACCTTCTCAGTTTCATGACAACGCACAAACCACCACAGTACAACACACTGACAGATAGAAAGTGGACAAAATAGTAGAGGGGACTGATATCAAGCAAATGATCACTTAAATGCATGTGCAAACAGAAATGTATATTGAAAGGTAGGACAGATAACCAAGTCATCTAGGGAAGGAATGCCTGTGTTTATTGAGGGTGGGGGGGAATCATTCTTGGCAACTTGAAAACCATGACAGGAAAGATGAGGGAGGGTTCCCTGGCATCAGGAGGAGGGCTTTTGTATGCTTGTGTATGCTTTTGGTGAAGTGAGTTCTTATTCCCAGCAGTGGAAACAATGCATACAGGAGGTACTGACAAAGTACATTGGAAAAAATGAACCTAGACCTGAAAAGATAAGTTTCTTGACATAATAGGAGTAGAGAAACAGTAGAGACTCAACCAGTTCAAATTGTATTGTTTTTGTAGGTCCTGGTAAGAGTGTTTATGCTTAGAGCTATTAAAACATTTTAAACTATTGTAGCTCTTCTGAAACCTGTGCATCACGATCAACCTTGCTGGACAATGAATAAGGACGACAGACGAAAAACTGATTCCTTTGAGCTGTACTCTTGGAGGCAAAGATGATAAAAGTTCATCTTTAATATTTTGGGCAGGTTATCAGGAGAGGCTATTCACTAAAGAAGGACATCATGCTTGGAAAAGCAGAGGATTAATGGAGGACAGGAAGACCCTCAACCAGGTGTATCGACACAGTGACTGCCATAATGGGTTTTAGTGTGTAAGGTGGCACAGGATAGGACAAGATTAAAATCTGTTGTTCATATGGTCACTATGTGTTGTTTTTGACTCAATGACACCTAACAAAAGCAACCACAACACAACACTACTGAAGGCATAGTTATATTTGTATTTTGATTTCTAGTCCTGTTTCAGTACAGACAACAGATTTGAGAAGACCAGAACAATTCATTCAATCTTTTATACACTTTAACTCATTCATCAAAGGGATATTTACAGAGCTCCGATCATAAGACAAGACCTGGGATACATGATATATGAGAAAGGGAAGGTCTATAATTCTCATGTAACTTATATTTCGATAGGTAATTACAGATAAAACCAAGAAACCAAATTATCAACAATAATTTTAAAGCAAATATCAGAAGATAAGGAGTTGTTGATGTTGTTGTTGTTGTTATGTGCCGTCGAGTCGTTTGCAACTCATAGCGACCCTATGCACAACAGCCCTAAACCCTGCTCTATCCTGAGCCAACAGCACTGCCTCTGACACACCCATCCCGATTACCCCAGTCACTGAATCAATCCACCTCATAGAGGGTCTTCCCCTCCTGCGCTGTCCCTCCACTCTCCCAAGCATGATGTCCCTCTCCAAGGACCCATCCCTCCTGCCAACATGTCCAAAGTATGTCAGATGAAGCCCCAGAATCCTTGCCTCCAAGGAGTTGCTTGGTTTAATCCTCTCCAGGATGAATCTGTTTGTTTTCTTGGCAGTCCGTGGTACATTCAATACTCTTCTCCAGCACCACAGCTCAAAGGCATTAACTCTCCTTCTGTCCTCCCTAATCATTGTCCAACTCTCTGTTGCATATCAAGCGATTGCAAAGACCATGGCCTGTATCAGGCGCACCTTACTCTCCAGAGAGACACTGTTGCTCCTGAGTACTTTAGAGAGATCCCTAACAGCAGACTTTCCTATCGCAATACGCTTTTTGATTTCCTGACTGCTGGTGCCAAGAGTGTTGACTGTGGAACCGAGCAAACTTAAGCTGTGAACAATCTCAATCTCTTTGCCATCCATCCTGACGCTGCCAATTGGACCAGTGGTGAGAATCTTTGTCTTCTTGATATTGAGCCTCAGTCCATACTGAAGGCTGCAGTCCTTGACCCTCCGCAGCAAGTGCATGAAGTCCTCCTCACTTTCACAAGCAGGATTGTGTCATCTGCATAACGCAGATTGTTAATAGATCTTCCACCAATCCTGATGCCACAATTCTCCTCATAGAGCCCAGCCTCTCGGATAATCTGCTCTGCATACATGTTGAAAAGGTATGGAGACAGGATGCATCCCTGGCGTACACCCTTCCCAATTTTGAACCATGCAGTGTTACCCTGCTCTGTTCTGACTACTGCCTCTTGGTCCAAGTATAGGTTTCACATTAGCACGATTAAATGTTCTGGGAATCCCATTCTTCTGAGAGTCAGCCACAGTTTGTTATGATCCACACAGTCAAACGTCTTTGCATAATCAATGAAACACAGATGTACATTCTTCTGGTATTCCTTGCTTTCAGCCAAGATCCATCTAACATCAGCAACAATATCCCTAGTACCACAACCTCTTTTAAACTCAGCCTGAACTTCTGGCAATTCTCTGCTGATGTGCTGTTCTAGTCGTTTTTGGATAATCTTCAGTAGAATCTTGCTTGCATGTGAAATCAATGATATTGTTCTGTAGTTTCCACACTCAGTTGGGTCACCCTTCTTTGGAATGGGAACAAATATAGATCTCTTCCAGTCAGTTGGCCAAGTGGTTGTTTTCCAGATTTCTTGGCACAACTTGGTGAACACATCCAGGGCAACATCTGTTATCTGAAATACTTCAATTGGTATACCATCTATTCCTGGGGCCTTATTTTTTGCTATTTCCTTCAAAGCCGCTTGAACTTCTTCCTTCGTCACCATAGGCTCTTGCTCATATGTTATTTCATTAAATTCTTCTGTATCTGCCAATTCCTTTCTATACAATGACTCAGTATATTCCTTCCATCTTCTTTTAATACTTCCTGGATCATTTAATATTCTGCCCAAAGCATCCTTGATTATAGCAACTCTAGGTTTGAATTTGTTCTTCAGTTCCTTGAGCTTAAGAAATGCTGAGTGAATTCGGCCCTTTTGATTTTCTGACTCTAGCTCCTCGCACAAACACAGGTTATACACATGGATTTCACCTGATGGTATGCATAGGAATCAGATCGATTACATCTGTGGAAGGAACCGCTGGAGTAGCCCAATATCAGCTGTGAAAACTAGGCCGGAGGCTGATTGTGGAACAGACCACCAACTACTCATATGCAAGTTCAAAGTGAAGCTGAGGAAAATTAAACCAAATTCACAGGAGCCAAAAGATGACTTTGATTTCATCCCACCTGAATTTCAGAACCATCTCTTGCACAGGTTTGAGGCCTTGAACACTAATGAGTGAAGACGAGATGAGTTGTGGGAGGATGTCAAAGGTATCATCCAGGAAAAGTGCAAAAGGTCATTACAAAGACAGAAGAGGAAGGAAATACTGAAATGGATGTCTGAAGAGACTCTGAAGATTGCACTGGAGTGTAGAGAAGCCAAAGTGCAAGGAAGAATTCAAGATACTAAAGAGCTGAACAGAAGATTCCAAAAGGCAGCTCGGAATGACAAAGCAAAATATTACAATGAAATGTGCGAGGAGCTAGAGTTGAAGATAAGGAGTAAAGAAACTATTATTGTTGTTTTTGATTTTGCAAGTGATTGGAAAGACTATGGCCTGAATCAGACACACTGTAGTCTTCAAACTGACATCAATACTCTTCAATAATTTGGAAAGGTCTGAAGATTTTCACAATGTAATATGTTTCCTGATTTCCTGACTGCTGGTACCAAGGGTTTTGACTGTGGATCCAAGTAATATTCAATTTGTTGACAGTTTCAATCTTTTCTTCATCTATCATAATGATGCTTATTAGTCCAATGGTGAGAATTTTTGTTTTCTCAGTACTTAGCTGCAATCCATTTTGAAGGCTGTATTGGTTGATCTTCTGAAACAAATGCTTCAATCCCTCCTTACTTTCAGCAAGCAAGGTTGTGTCATTCATCTGCATAATATAGATTATTGGTGAATCTTCCTCCTTTCTTGATTGCACATTCTTCTTCATAGAGTCAACTTTCTCAAATAATTTGCTCAGCATAAAGATTGAATAGGTATGGAGAGAGGATACAATCCTGACTCACTTCTTTCTTAATTTTAAACCATGTACTGTTCCCTTGTTCTGTTCACACAATAGCCTCTTGGTCTAGGTATAGGCTTCACATGAGCACAATAAAGTGTCCTGGGATTCTCACTCATTTCAATGTTAGTCATAATTTGTTATGATCTATACAGTCAAATGCCTTCTCTTAATCAATAAAGTATAAATATACGTTCTTCTCAGATTCTTTACATCTCACAAACCTCAGTTCTGACTTGGTGACCTGCTAATTTAAACATATTAGTAAGTGGAGGAAAAGAAAGGAAATTAGATTTCTTGAAATAAGACAACCACGTTAATGTGGTTTATATATTGTGAAAAATAAAACTAAATGATTTGCATAGAAGTTACTGAAAAGGAATCTTGCTTGTAGTTCAAGCTCTCATCAGAAATACAATGAAATATTATTAAAATCTAACCAAACAAAAACAAAATTAAAGAAAAATAGGTCTACCATTCATCCGTCTGTTTGTCAGATATCAGTCTGTCAAAAGTGGTCTGTGTGTGGCTATGATGCTGGAATTTATATCACCAGTCTATTTCAATTCCAGTGGGGTCAACCATGTTGACAGATTTCAGCAAAGCCTCAGACTAAGACAGACTGAAAGGAAAAGTCTGGCAATCTGCTTCTGAAAGTCAGTCATAGAAACTTTACGGGTCATGTTCTTTCCCCTCCCCCTTCTACAACAGATATTATATTTTATGGTTTCTTGTATACTAAATATTTTTTGTAAATGGCACAATTGATGGAAACTTGAGCTGCTTTCACCTGTTTGCTGTTGTGAATAATGTTGCAATATAAATAGTTGTGCATAGTATATGTCATAGCTCTGATTTCTTTAGACTATATTCCCACTAGTAGAATAGAGGGTAAAATGGCATTTCTATATTTATTCAAACTTCTAAGGAAGTGCCGGACTGCCTTCCATAGAGGTTGTACCATTTTACAGCCTCACCAACAGTGTATGAAAATTCCAATCTCTCTACATCCTCACCAGAATGTTATTTGCTATTAAAGGTTGTCATTATTGCTGGGGTCCTTTTAGCACTTGAAGGAGATCTTTTTTCCTGCATATTTTCTCTGTATAATATTAATTTTGATTGTTTGACTGCTGTTCCCTTGGACATTGATTATGTTGTTGTTATGGATCATGTTCTTAAAGGGATCATAGTAGAAATTTTTTAATAGAGCAGGAGAAAAATATTAAACAAATCTCATGGAATACTGTTCTGAGTATTGCTGAGAGATGAGACAGGATGGAAATAAAGTGCAATGAGAAGCATAAGTGGAAGATGATGGAAGACAGTACACAGAGCTACAGGTGGGAGGGAGAGTACCATGTCCAGTTTCCTTCATTTCTTCCGTGGTTTCAAGCAAGTTGGACCACCAATCCAAAAACTGTGTCTCTCTGGAGGTTTTGGGTTCACCAAGAGTTTTGAGGGAGGAATTCCATTGCAATTTGTACCCTCAAACCTCAGAATAAGGTCTCTTGTGGAAGTGACTTTGAGGTCTTGTTGAACAGGTGAAATTTTCTCCCTTGGTACAGAATCTCCCTTTTGGCTTCTCTCCTAGATGATAGCCTGTCACGTTCCAAGCCTTAAAGAGCTTGTTGTTAGATGAATTAGCTCTATAAACAGACCTTTTGATCTCTAGGTTTCCTTGGCTTCTGTGCAGTCCTATAGTATTTGAGCTTGGAAGTATCTTTTCTGATCAACTTTTCAATATGAACACCCTCATTTTACGAAGAACAAAGCAAAGTTAAGGGTTTTGTTTAGAAAATCAGTGATCACCCTATTATGCATCCCTGCCCCCTTGGCTCATCTGATAGGGTAGGAGCACAGCTGCGTTTCGAAGGCTACACAGGCAGCTCCCAAAGCACCTTCCATTCTTGAGTGCATAACAGACACACACATCTTTCCAGCATGTGATTACTGGTCCTGTTTCAATTTTTCCTGGAATTTACTACTACATTAAATCTTGAGTAGCAACCAATTTAATCGAGAACACAAAGAAAGCCACTTTTTCAGCTGGCTTATATTAAAAATATTTTTAAAATGTTTTGAAGCTCTGAAATATATTTCAGACAACAAAATAGTACAAAGATTTTGTCATTCACAGAGTTGCATACAATGTAAAGTCTGAAAACGAAACACAAGAATTCTCTCTTAATATTTCAAACTCTGTAAGATGGTTTCTATTTAAGATTTAGAAAAAATATTTTTCTATAATTAGGTCTTACTGGGTAAAGGCTAATATAGAACATAGTTTTCATAGCTGACTTTAAGATTAATTTGGAAATCATAATTCAACTAAACTGAAGCCATGCTGGCTTTTTGGTTATAATTAAATTCTTTTGTGTGTTAGATCTCCTTGTATGTGCTTTAAAAACAAACAAAAACCCCAAGAAAACACCATCATTCTAGAAAGTAAAACTCTCAGGATATCTGAGTCAATGAAGTAAAGGTACAAGGCAGCAAGGTGATGATTTTTATTATTTTTTTAAAAAATTATTTTAATATTTTATTCTTGTGAAAGGTAATGTTACTGGCAAATTTCATACATATCATACTTCCAAGAAAGTTTATTTTCTCTCTGATGAAATTATCGAAGATTTTTATAAATTTTAGCACACTTTTGACTATAAGTCACAGCAAACACATAAATGGGGCTTTTGGTGTGCTTTAATATATATTTACATATATAATATAACATAACATAACATAGCATAACATAACATAACATAACATAACATAACATAACATAACATAACATAACATAACATAACATAACATAACATATATAATTAATATAATATGTATGTAAATCCCTACTGTCTGTCAGTTTGCCATACTGGGGGCTTCTATGTTGCTATGTTGCTAGAAGGTATACAATTGCCATTTAAACTCCAGTAGGGTTGACCACAGCGAACAGGCTCCAGCAGAGCTTTCAGATTACGACAGACTAGGAAGAAAAATTTGCTGATCTATTTCTGAAAATTAATCACTTGAAACAGATGGAGAACAACAGAACAACAGAGTGCTGTATAGTATTGTACTGAATATCCACCCTTCTTGATTGGAAGGTATTAAAAAGGTGAAGCAATGCCACCGTAGATAAGCATGTCAGTAATCATGGAGATAAGATGAGACCTGAACACAGCCTATTTTAAGATAGGTGGAATTTAGAGCTCACTCTATGGCCACTAACAACAGTAGTTATCTTCATGTAAATGTATGTTTCTATGTGTAAGCATGTGAATGCCCATAGATGTCACACACACACACA
>NW_006399988.1:3494126-3501724 GCF_000299155.1 Elephantulus edwardii
CACACACACACACACACACACACACACACACACTTTCTCTCTTTCATTTATTTAACAAATGAGGCAGATGTTTAACATTTCCATTTTCAGATGAAGAAATTGAGTTCTAGAAAAATGAAGTCACTTGTCCATATTCACATTACTAGGTCAATATCTTTAGATTATAGACTAATATTTAAGCTAATTTAGATGACTGAACAATTTGGAAGATGTGGTATTTCACCTTCTACAGCAAGAGAAGAGGTGATTTGAAGTGTGCTTTATTGGGAGCCTATATGATGGTGCTTAGAAATTACTATTTGACTTTCCCTTTGCATTAGGAAACTCTGGTGGTGTAGTCTGTAGGGAGTTGTGCTGGTATACTATCCATGATGCCTCTCTGGTAGTTTGAATCCATTAGCAGCTCCAAAGGAGAAAGATGGACAATCTTGTCCCATGGGATTTACAGCTTCTGAAAATTGACTTAAGTATCAGCTCTGAATATGTGTCAACTCAGAAACAAAGAGTTTTGAGAGGCCCCCTTGTGATTCTCATATTATGTATTTATTATCAATAGGTCAGATTTGCACAGGGAGTCTAAATTCCTCAAGTTATTTAAGGAAGTTAGTTCCCACTCTTTCTGGGAACTGACCTAGTAATTATTGTGCAGTGATGATTCTTTCTGTGGTAGTGAAGTTTAATGTGGAGTGCTGAAGGGCTGATACAAGTAACTGTATTAGTTTCAAGTGGCTATCGAAACATCAGAAATGGCTTAAAACTACAAAAATATATTCTCTTATGAGTATATATGACTCATGGACTTCCAAAAGAATGAACAAGTCTGCTTGGAGAAAGTGCAACCAGAGTGGTCTTTAATCACAAAATGATGAAACTTCATTTCACATCTTTTGGGTATGTTGTCAGGAGGGTCCAGTCCTTGGAAAAAAGACATCATGCCGATAAAGGTGGAGGGTTATAGAAAGAAAGGAAGACTTTAAAAAAGATGAATTGATGTAGGGACCGTAACAATCAGCTCAAGCATTAAAGATTAGGAGGATAGCACAGGATAGGGCAAGGTTCAGATCTGTTGTGCTTAGAGTCACTGCAAGTTGATTTGATGGCACCTAATAACACCCTAGGTTGCCCTAGCAGTAAGGAGTTGTACTGGCATCCTAAAGGTACATGGTTCAAATTCACCAGCTTCTTCATGGGAGAAAGAACAACATGGTTGTAAAGATTATATGGCCAATACCAAATCACTTGACTGGGATCAAATGGTCAGTAGGGCTGTGCTTCCTAATTTTGCAGAGAATTTGCTTCTTGAATCTTCCAGTTTCTGGCAGTTATCAGGTTTTCTTGTATTGTGGCTGTATCCTCTCAATCTCTGACTCTGTCTTTATAACACCTTCTTGGTTTTTGTGTGTATCAAACCTTATTCTGCCTCTATCTTTGAGGTACTCTTGGTTTGAAGCTCATAAGATAATCCAGGACTATATCTCCTCTTCATAATATCTACACAGACCCTTTTTAAGGTGACATTCAGAGGACTAAAGATAAAGACTTGATATTTTTTGAGTCATCCTTCAGTCTACCAAGTGCAGCCTGTGTCCATTCTGCTGACAAAGGAAAAAGGTTACAGACAAGAGGCCATCAGAAAAGATCCTTCTTACTTTCCAGACTTGGGGTGAGATGTCATAATCAGTATCTGGCAGAACAAAAGGCCGAGGGATAAAACTTAAGCAATACAATCTTCCAGAATGACCACAATGGCATAATTACTGCTGAGTTTGTTTATGAGAGGAAAGAAAGCAGCCATACTGGTAGCCTCGAGTGGTTTTCAAATCCTGGAAGTTATGTAGAAAGAGTTGGAGAGGAATGCATTACTCAGGAGTGCAAACCGATTTCTTGTTCAAACAGACGACAAAGTTTGGAGGATAAAAATATTCTCCCAGAGAGTAGCAATATAAAAAGATCAGAAATGCTAATAGTGTGACCATTTTGGGGAGCCAAAGAACATGTCCTTGCAAAATTTTTTGCTGCTGATATTTTTTTCTCATAAAGGCTGATGAGCAATGCCATAGAAGCATCTAATGGTTAGTAGTAACTAACTTTTATGGTAAGAATGCATTCTTCCTAATTTTGTTCATAAATTGGGAATGGAGGAGAATGAAGATGCCTGGTTAATGGATACAACATGCTCTTGTCAATTCATATGCTTTAGATGAAATAACAAACCAAGGTCATATTAAAAAAAAAGTATAAGCCAAAGCAGGATCTTGGCTTTTTTGTAGAAACAAGGTAGGCACAGACAGAAGAGGATCATCTAGTATTGCCAGCTTCACATCTTAACAGATGGGAAACAGGACTGAGGTTTTCATTAATATTTGTCCAAATTAATTTTATTGGTGCTTCTCCAGATTTTTATGCATCAGAGAGTTGGACAATGACTAAGAAGGATGGAAGGAGAATTGATGTCTTTGAACTGTGGTGCTGTAGAAGAGTACTGAATGTACCATGGACTGCCAAGAAAACAAACAGATTCATCCCTGAGAGGGTTAAACCAGGCTGCTCCTTGGAGGCAAGGATTCTGGGGCTTCGTCTGACATACTTTGGACATGTTGTAAGGAGGGACAGGCCCTTGGAGAAGGACATCATGCTTGGGAGGGTAGAGGGACGGCGCAAGAGGGGAAGACCCTCTATGAGGTGGATTGATTCAGTGATTGGGGTATTTGGGATGCTGTGTCAGAGGCAATGCAATTGGTACAGGATAGAGCAGGGTTTAGGTCTGTTGTACATAGGGTCGCTATGAATCGCAAGTGACTCGATGGCACATAACAACAACAGCAATTCCAAATTTTGGTAGTTTTCCTAAAATGGAAAATCTCCTTTACTCCATGGACACCTGGCATTTCTCAAAGTTCTGTTATATTGTTTTCAGGTACTACCAAGTCAATTCAAACTCATAATGACACAGTGGGTGACATATCTGAACCTTGACTATCGTGGACCACTCTCATGATCTCTGTCATCCTCAAACTCATTGTGGGAATTACTATGTCAATTCATCTCCTAGAGGGTCATCCTCTCTTTTGTTGACCTCTCTCAGCATGGTATTTCTCTTCAAAGACTGATTTCTTCTAAAAACATGCCCAAAGTAAGTGAAACAAAGTTTCACCATCTTTGCCTCTAAGGAGAATTCTGATTTTACTGCCTTCAAAAAGACAGATTTATTTTGTCTTTTGGCAGTCCATGTTTTATTCAGTACTCTTTGCCAACATTACGATTCAAAGACATAAATTTTTCTATCTCCTTATTTATTGCCTAATTTTCAGATGCATAGGAAGCAATTGAAAATACCATGATTTGTATGAGGTGTGCACCTGCACCATAGTCTTTAACCTGACATCTTTGCTTTTCTAGAACTTTGGAGAAGTCCTTGCCAGCAGAGTTCTCCAATGCAACATGTATTGATTTCTTGACTGCTGCTACCATTGGTGTTAATTATAGACCCAAGTAAGATGAAATAATCAAGAACTCAATCTTTTCTCCATATGTTATGATGTTATCTGTTGGTCCGATGGTGAAAACCTTTGCTTTCTTAATTTTAAGAAGTAATATATATTAGAGGTTGTAGTCTTTGATCATCTACAGTAAGTGCTTAAAGACTTCCTCACTTTCTCCTAAGTGTGCCATCTGCACAACAAAATCTTCCTCCAATCTTGATGTAACATTCTTCTTCACGAAGTCCAGCTTCTCAAATGCTTTTCCCAGCATATAGATGAATTAGGTATGTAAGAAGGATACAACTCTGATGCACAACTTTCCTGATTTTAAATCATACTATGTTCCCTTGATCTGCTGGGAAAACAGCTTCCTGTTCTACATACAGGTAACAAGAGCAGAGTTAAATGTTCTGGAAGTCCCATTCTTATCAATATTATACATAATTTATTATAATAATACACTAAAATGCCTTTAAATAATCAATGAAACACAAGTAAACATCTTTCTGATCATCTCTGCTTTTGGCCAACATCCACCTTACCTCAGCAATGATATTCTTTGTGCCAGAGCATCTTGTACACCCAACTTGAACATTTGGCAGTTCAAGGTCAAAGTTCTGGTATTTTACAAATGTCTCACCTCTCTTTTCCTCCTCCGTTCTTCTTGCCTAACCATCATTTATAATTGGTATAAGAAGGTGAGGTCCAGAAATAAAGTTTAGGTAAAGATTCTTATCTACACTTACCTATTCAGCATATTCTAGCATAGTTAATAGTCTTGAGAAGCACAGTCTTCATGGAGATGTTTTTGGGTCTCCTTTTGTTTGTTTATTCTTTGATGGTTTAGGAAGCTAAAACTATGAATCCAGGGTAATAGTTCCTGGAGAAGGCTTTCTCTGCCAACTGTGGATGAAGGTCCTCCTCTCTCACTCTCCCTCTTTCTTTCTTTCTTTTTTTTTTTTACAATCTCAATTTCTTTCTTTTTTCATAGTTTTTGTTGGTGTTATGGGCCGAGTCACCTGTGATCCATAGAGACCAGCAGAGCAGCTCTGAACCCTGCCATGCCTTTAGCCAGCGTCACTAATTTCCACACACCAACCCCCATTGCTCCAGTCACTGTTTCAATCCATCTCATCCAAGGTCTTCATCTACTGTGCTGTCCCTTCACCCTTCCAAGCATGATGTTCTTATCCAAGAACCAGTCTTTCCTGGCCACGTGCTCAGAGTTTGTGAGATAGAGATTCAAACTCCTAGCCTCCAAGGAGAGACTTGGTTTCACTCTTTAAAAGACAGACCTATTTGTTTTCTTGGCAGTCCATGTTCAAGACTCTTCTCCAGCACCACAACCCAAAGGCAACAATTCTTCTTCTGTCATCCTTAGTCATTGTCCAGCTCTCTGATGCATAGCAAGTAATAGCGGGGAGCATGGCCTGGATTAGGCACATCTTAGTCTCTAGACTGACCTCATTGCTTTTCAACGCTCTGCAGATGTCCCAGACAGCATATTTTCTCAATTCAATTCATCTTTTGATTTCCTGACTGCTGGTGTTAAGAGTGTTGATTGTAGAGCTGAGCAAGCTGTAATTATTAACAACCTCAGTCACTTCTCCATCTATCATGATGCTGCCAAATGGCCTAGTCGTAAGATTCTTTGTCTTCTTGATGTTAAATTTCAATCCATATTGAAGATTACAATCTTTGACCTTCTGCAGCAAGAACTTCAGGTCCTCTTTAGTTTCAGCAAGCAAGGTTGTGTCAACTGCATAACGTAATTTATTGATGAGTCTACCTCCAATCTGTATTTCATTGATATGTAAAGGCATTTGACTGTGTGGATCATAACAAACTGTGGCTGACTCTGAGAAGAATGGGAATCCCAGAACATTTAATTGTGCTAATGCGAAACCTATACTTGGACCAAGAGGCAGTAGCCAGAACAGAGCAGGGTAACACGGCATGGTTCAAAATTGGGAAGGGTGTACGCCTGGGATGTGTCCTGTCTCCATACATTTTCAACCTGTATGCAGAGCAGATTATCCGGGAGGCTGGGCTCTATGAGGAGAATTGTGGCATCAGGATTGGTGGAAGATCTATTAACAATCTGCATTATACAGATGACACAACTCTGCTTGCTGAAACTGAGGAGGACCTCATGCACTTGCTGCAGAGGGTCAAGGACTGCAGCCTTCAGTATCATTGAGGCTCAATGTCAACAAAGATTCTCACCACTGGACCAATCGGTAGCATCAGGATGGATGGCGAAGAGATTGAGATTGTTCACAGCTTCAGTTTGCTCGGCTCCACGGTCAACACTTTAGGCATCAGCAGTTAGGAAATAAAAAAAAGTTTTGAGATGGGAAAGTCTGCTGTTAGGGACCTCTCTAAAGTACTCAAGAGCAACGGTGTCTCTCTGGAGACTAAGGTGTGCCTGATACAGGCCATGGTCTTTGCAATCACTTGTTATGCATCAGAGAGTTGGACAATGACTAGGGAGGACAGAAGGAGAGTGGATGCTTTTGAGCTGTGGTGCTGGAGAAGGGTACTGAATGTACCCTGGACTGCCAAGAAAACAAACAGATTCATTCTGGAGAGGGTTGAACCAAGCAACTCCTTGGAGGCAAGGATTCTGGGACTTCGTCTGACATACTTTGGGCATGTTGCAAGGAGGGACAGGCCCTTGGAAAGGGACATCATGCTTAGGAGGGTAGAGGGACGGCGCAAGAGGGGAAGACCCTCTATGAGATGGATTGATTCAGTGACTGGGGTAATCGGAATGGGTGTATCAGAGGCAGTGCGATTGGCACAGGATAGAGCAGGGTTTAGGGCTGTTGTACATAGGGTCGCTATGAGTCGCAAACAGCTCAACGGCACATAACAACAACAACAACAACAAACCTCCAAACTTAATGCTTCATTCCTCTTCATAAAGCCCTGCTTCAGAAATGATATCTTTTGCACATAGATTGAAAAAGTATGGGGACAGGCTGCATCTTCGACACACTCATTTCCTCATTTTGAACTACGGAGTGTTTCCTTGCTCTCTTGTGAGGACTGCTTCCTGGTCCAAGTATAGGTTTTGCATAAGCACAATCAAGTCTTCTGAGATTCTTATTTGACTCAAGGTTAACCACAAGTTATTGTGATCCCCACAGTCAAATGCCTTTGCATAATAAATGAAACACAGATAGACATTCCTCTGGTACTTTTTGCTTTCTGCCAAGACCTATCTGACATTGGCAATAATGTGCCACTATCTTGTGTAAAACCAACTTGTATTTCTGGTAGTTCTCTATCATTGTACTGTTCCAATTGTTTCTGGATGATCTTCAGCAGGATTTTGCTAGTGTGTTATATTAGTGATATTGCTTGATATTTGCACACTCTGTCATGTCACCTTTTTTTGGAATGGGAATAAATATGGATATCTTCCATTCAGTTTTCCAAGTAATTATTCTCTTCCTGATTTCTTGACACAACTTAATGAGTACAGTCAGGGCAGCATCTGTTTGTTGAAATACTTCAATTGGTATTCCATCAATTCTTGGAGGTTTGTTTTTTGTCAAGTCCTTCAGCACTACATATTTTTTTTTAATACTAGGCGATATCTAGGTGTGTATCCAGTTTTAGAGCATTTGCTCAAGTCAATCAGTGGTCTTAAGTCATTTTCACAGTAGCATGTCTAGTCTCCCCCTAACTCAGATGGAGATATCTCTAAATTTTGTTCTACTTATTTTAAACAAATTTTAACCAGGAACTTTTATTATGGTCTTTGTCAGAGTACTCAGTAGTGGTAGCAGATTCCATCTAATTCTTCTGATTTTAGATTGGAGGAGGCCCTGGTTCATGTGGGCCATTAGGCCATTAGACTAACTGCTTCCCTGAGGTTACAATTGTTTTCATTTTCTTCTGCTGCAGGAAAGAAGAGACAAATAGTTTCTTATTAGATGGCTAGTCTTAAGCTTTTATAATCTCATATATTACTTATCAGACTTGGATATAGAAGATTATCTTCATAAATTATTAATTCACCTTGCTGTCCCCCTTAGCTATATTCTTTAGCCTTCCTGTCTACTTGTTCAATCCCAATATCTAAGTACTTTTTATTTAAATATAATT
>NW_006399988.1:3501824-3508314 GCF_000299155.1 Elephantulus edwardii
AGTAAAATTTTTATTTTATATTGATTTAGTTACAATGTTCATAGACATTGTTTTTCATATTGGATCTTTCCTATTTTCTTTACCTACACTTCCTTCCACCCATCAGATTGTGCTCTTTGTATAACTACATAGCCTTTTCATTTTTTTGACAACTTCCAATTTTCCAAGTCATACTTCACACATGTATACTTATAGCAGTTTCTTCTCATTTTGCCTTTTGCTATATTAATGAATTAATGTACTTCATTGGGTGAAAACTTTACTCCATTTGCTTCATTAAGATAGACTCTACTCTGAGAAGACAACTCTTCTTCAATTGTTTTTGAGTGCCTTATAACCTGAGGAATTAATCTTCCAACACTATATGGAGCAATATACGGATATTCTACTATTTGTAGGGTTTTTGAAGACTTGATGTTTCAAAGTGGATGACCAGTCATGTTTGTGAGTCTTTCTTAGTCTGGAAGCTCTGCTGGAAACCTGTCCACCATGGGTGAGACTCCTGGTATTTGAAATACCAGTGACATAACTTCTAGCATCACAGAAAACATACACACTACCACAGTATGACAAACTGACAAATGAGCGATGAAAAATTAAAAACTGTCAAAAATGGAAAAAAAACCCCACACATAACAAATTATGTATAAGTATGAAAATCCCAAATGAAGCTTATGCATAGGCCAAATATCAGTTGCCCAAACAAAACATTTTTTGTTGTTGTTGTTAGGTACTGTCGAGTCAAGTATGACTCAAAGCAACACTATAAACAAAAGACCTGAACTCTGTTCTATCCTGTGTCATCCTTGTACTTCCTGACACACAAGAGCCCATTGCACTAGTCACCGTGTCAATCCACCTGGTAGAGGTTCTTCCTCTCTTTCACCAACCTTCTACCCTTCCCAATATCATGTCCTTCTCCAAGAAATAGTCTCTCCTAGCAACATGCTCAAAGTATATGAAGTGAAGCCTCATCACTCTTACCTCAAAAGAGCACCACAGCTGCATTCTCCAAGACATATCTGTTTGTTCTCTTGGCCACCCATGGAATGTTTAATACTCTTCTACAACACCACAACTCAAAGCCATAAATTCTTTTTGTCATCCTTATTCTTTGTTCAGTTCTCAGATGTACAGCAAGTAATCAGAAAGACCATGGCCTGAGTCAGATGCACCTTATTCCTGACATAATTACTCCTCACTAGGTCCCTAACTGAAGATTTTCCAGTGCAATGTGTCTCCTGATTTCCTGACTGCTGGTAACCAAGGGTGTTAATTGTAGATCCACGCAAGATGAAACTGTTAATAGTTTCAATCTTCTCTCCACCTATCATGATGCTGCCCATAGATCTGGTAGTAAGAATCTTTGTCTTGTTGGCATTGAGATGCAAATCATATTGAAGGCTGCATTTCTTGATGTTCTACAACAAGTGTTTCAAGTTCTCCTCACTTTCAGCAAGCAAGGTTGTGTCATCTGCATAACTCAGGTTATTGATTTGTCTCTCTCCAATCTTGATGCCACACTCTTCTTCCTAGAATCCAGGGGTTTTGATAATTTGCTCAGACACAGATTGAATAGATATGGAGAGAGAATACAACGCTGACACACTGCATTCTCAATTGTAAACCATTCTGTGTTCCCCTGCTCTGTTCTCACAACAGCCAAGGTATAGGTTCTGCATGAGCATAATCAAGAGCTCTGAGATTCCCATTCTTCTCAATATCAGGCACAACTTGTTATGAACCACACAGTCAAATGCCTTTGCATAGTCAATAAAACATAAATAGACATTCTTCAGACATTACTTAATTTCAGGCAAGATCCACCTGACATGAGCAATGATATCCCTGATGCCACGGCCTCTTCTAAATTCTGCTTGAACTTCCGGCAGTTCCCTATATATGTACTGTTCTATCCATTTTTTAAATGATCTTCAACAATATTTTGCTTGTATGTGATATTAATGATTTTTTTAATAGTTTCCACATTCAGTCAGATTATCTTTCTTGGGAATGGGAAAAGAAGATTTCAAAAGGCAGCTTCAGAGGACAAAATCAATGTACTCTAATGGAAAGTGCAAAGAGCTGAGATTGGAGAATAAAAAGGGAAGAACTTGCTCTTAATTTATAAAGCTGAAAGAACTGAAAAACAAATTTAAGCCTCAGTTCACAATATTGAAGGATGTTATGGGCAATATTGAATACCCCAGAAAGCATCAAAAGCAGATGGAGGGAATACACAGAATCACTGGACTAGAAAGAAGATTGACACTGAAAAATTTCAGATAGTATCATATGAACAGGAGCCATTGGTAACAATGGAGGAAGTAGAAGCTTCATTGAAGGCATTGGCAAAAACATAAGGCCCCAGGAATAGAAGGGATGCCTATTGACTTGTTTCAGTTAACAGGTGCAGCCTTGGATACTCTTACCAGTCTACCAGGAAATTTGGAGGACAGCTGTCTGGGCAATATATTGGAAGATATCCATGTTTGTTCCCATTCCCAAGAAAGATGATATGACTAAATGTGGAAACTATCAAACACAATCATTAAACAGATCATTGCCTGGCTTAAAATCAGGGAAAATGTACATCAATGTTCTAATCTTTTCCATATCTATTCAATCTGTCATTGTACTTAAGGATAGATTTGAAATGATCTTTTTTGCAAAACCAACTTTCTTCAATTTGTCATTAGCTGTATAATAGATCAAGTAATTGACTAAAAGTGGACAATATTAATCCATCTACAATCAATAAAGTATGCCAATCTTTATGTGTTTTACTTAGTTTTTTATTATTTTCAATTTCCCTAGGTTTATATTTTGTACATTCCATGTTCCAATTATTAATGGATATTTCAGTTGTTTCTTTTCATATTCCTTCCAATCTGAAGATATCTCACACAGCTTTCAATTTCAAGGACTCTTTCACAGTAGTTACTGTTGTGTGCTGTTGAGTTGACACCAATTCGTAGCTGACCCTCCAGTGGATTTCCAGAGGCAGTAAGAGATCTCCTATCCTTTTCCTAGAGAGCAGTTTGGATGCCTTCATGATTGTAACACAGGTTCTTACAACTAGGCCACTGGAGCTCCCTAGTATATCTGAAGGTGTTCCTCTGTCATTTAAAGGATTTTCAAAAGCCTACTATATTGGAAGCTGATGGCTAGACCTGTTTCTTAGTCGGTCTTAGTCTGGAAGCTCTGCTATAACCTGTCCAGCATGGGTGATGCTGCTGACACTTGGCTTATGGGTGGTATACTACCGGTTTCACCACAACGTGCAAGACACTGTAATATAGCAAACTGACAGACAAGTGCTGTACCTGTAAAAACAAACTATAAACAACCAGGCATACAAATATACAAGGTATAAAATAAGTACCATCATAACAACATACAAGTCAACATGCAGCACTACAAAGAGACATACAAATGCTATACCCATAGGAGCAAAATACAAAATAGGCAAACATCTGAATACCATAAGACAAGCATACAAACAATAAGAAATACAGTTTCTAGTTTGGGACAGTGTATCTTCCAGCCCAGCAGAAGACAGGATAAGGAGTGACCAGTCAGGTCAGACTTTCTGTTCATCTGAGTGGAGACTGAAATTCCAAGAAATGTACCAGATCACTAATAGTAACTCTTTTGGCATAAGATAAGTCAATGAGTGGGACACTCAACCTGGGCTGGAGTTTCTGTTGGCCTCAGAAGAACCATACTAGTCTGACTAGATAGAGAATTTACAGAAATACAGAAATTCATACTGAATTCAGAAGAAGCTCTGACACACACAATTATGTCAGATGGATCTTGGCTGTGCAAGAAAGTAGTGAATACCAGAAAGATATTTACTTATTTTTTATTGACTACATAAAAGCATTTGACTGTGTGCATAATAACAAATTATGGATAACACTTAGAAGAATGGGAATTTCAGAACACATAACTGCTTGAGAGGGCCATGATGCTAGGAAGTGTGGGTGGAGGGTTAACAAAAGAGAGGAAGACTCTCAATCGGTGGATTTACACAATGATTGCTGCAGTGGGCTCTTGTGTGTCAGGCAGTGTGAGGATGGCACAGGATATAAAAGAGTTCAGATCTTTTGTTCATAGTGTCCCTAAGAGTCATACTTAACTCGACAACATCTAACAACAACAATAATAACAACTGTGCTCCTTTGAAACATATACTGAGATCAAGATCTGCTGTCTAAACAGAGCAAAGGAATACTACATGGTTTAAACTTAGGAATGGTGTGTGTCAAGATTATATCCATTTTCCATACCCATTCAATCAGTATGCTGAGGAAAGTATTCAATAAGCTGGACTTTATGAGGAAGACTGTAGTATTACGACTGGAGGAAGACCAGACCAATTAACAATTTGTTATTCAGATTAGGCAGACTTGCTTAAAGAAAGTGAAGAAAATTTGAAGGACTTATTACAGAAGATCAAAGACTACAGCTTTCAATATGGATCACATCTCAACATTAAGAAAACTAAAATCCTCACCACTGGAACAATAGACAACATCATGATTAATAGATGGGGGAAAACACTGAAGTTGTCAGTGAATTAATTTTACCTGGATCCACAATTCACAGTTGTGGTAGCAACAGACATGAAATTAAAAGACATATTGTTTTGGGGAAATCTGCTGTCAACAACCTCTAACCTCTTCAAAGTGCTCAAATGATATGCCCTGGTGGTTTTTTTTTTTTTTTTTAGGGTCTATTCTGTATGGTGTTCACTCAGCTTCTTGAATATATATTCTGTCATTCTTCACTATGCCTGGAAAGTTTTCCTCTAGTAATTCTTCCACAACTTTTTCAGTGCCTTTACTTGCTTCTTCCCATTCTGGGATTCCAATGATGCCGATGTTATTTCTTTTAATGGTATCCCACATTATTCTTAAGTTTTCTTCTTTTCTGATTCTGCTTTTTTTTCTCGTTCAGATCTGTGGTGACAATTCTATCTTCTATTTCACTGATTCTGTTTTCCATTTCTTCAGCTCTGTTCGTATGTCCCTCCATCATGTTGACAACATCAGAAACCTTAGATTTCATATTTTGGATCACGGTTTCTTGTTTTTCCAGTGCCTCTAATGCCTCATTTGTTTTCCCTGCTTTGTTTTGGATTGTTTTTTAAGTTCCTCCTGATTTTTGCTAGCACTGTCTTGTAATTCATCAAGTTTCTTTTTCATCCATTGAAAACATTCAATCATTGTTATTTTAAATTCTGTGTCAGAAAGTTCCATCAGGCTTCCGGGCTTCAAAAAAGCCATTCCTACTGTGTCTTCTTTTGGGGGGTAATATCTTGCTTTGGGCTTGTGGGACAAGTGAAGTACTCTGCTTTCTACGGGCCATTGATGTGGCAGAGTTTTTCGTGTCTGAGGTGGTAGTTGGTTTTTTTATTTGATGTCAGGAGAAAGTTGGGCAGGAACAAGAGAGGATGTGTATAGGGTGCGTACACACTCCAGCACTCCCATGAGTGGGGAGGGAAGAAGCACACAGTGATACCCGTGGGAAGAGGTTCAGGGGAACCTAAATAATGAAGGAGGAAGTCTGTTTTCCCTTTCTGAAATTGCTTCCCCACTCTTTGGAGATGATCAGGATCTCCCTGTTGTTTGAGTTAGTGGGCCCCATGTGGTCAGGCCAGAAACCAGTTTGTTTCCCCATGTAACTTAATCCTCAATGGTACATGAGTATTTTAGGGAAGGTTGATAAATCTTAAAGATTTTGTATATATGTTTGCCTTCCGCCCAAGGGCCCAAATGGGGGCGACTGGGTCACAAGCCCTGGTCCGGCCCTCCCTCAACTGTCCTCGCAGATTTCCCACCAAAATCCAAGTTTTTAAAGATGGCGTTTCCCCACAGACCTCTGGGGGGCTGTAGTTCTGTACCTGCGATATGAAGGAAGAGGGGGTGGGGTGGCTCGGTTGCAAGCCCTGGTCCAGCCCTCCCTCGACTGTTCTCGCAGATTTCCCACCCAAGAATGTCAGTTTTAAAGAGTAAGCATACCTGTTAGAAATAATTGTATTTTCAATTGCTCCATATGTATCTCAAAGATGGACAATGAATAAGGAAGAGGAAAGAAGAATCAATGCTTTTGAATTGCAGATTTAGAGGAATATTGAATAGCACATGAACTGTCAAAAGATAAACAAACATGTGCTGGAGGAAGTGCAACAAAGGTGCTTCTCACAGGGAAGGATGGTGAAACTTCATCTTATATATTTTCGGCATGTTGTCAAGAGGAGCAGTCCTTGCTAGGTAAAGTAGTGATCAGAGAAAGAGACAAACTTAAAAAAAAAAAGGATAAATTAACACAATGTCTATAATGGACTTAAGCGTGGTGGAGGCACATGAGGATGGCATAGGATAGGGAAAAGTTAAAAATGCTCAAAATCCCTAGCCCTAAGAGAGATGCAAATTAAAACAACTATGAGATATCATTTCACCCCAGTCAAAATAGCAAAATT
>NW_006399988.1:3509254-3510996 GCF_000299155.1 Elephantulus edwardii
GAATGGCAAAGGACACACTGACAAAGAAGATTAATCAGAACTGGCTTTGACAAGCACTGTGGCATTTGGACAAGAACAAACTGGGAGGAGGGTTGAGAGAATAATGCAACAATGAATGAATGGAAACCCAAAATCTCTGTAAATGTTTATGAAAATTAATAAAATATAATTATAGGGGAAAAAAAGATCTGATGCCTATAAGAATATTATGATTAGTTGGGGATTTGATAGTACCCATCAATAACAATGATGTGATAGATGGAGAAAAGTATAAAGTTGTCAATGATTTCATTTTACTTGGATCCACAATCAACAGACAGGATGACTCGAGTTAAGAAATCAACACAGGTTTTACCTTGGGAAAAATCTGCTATCTCACTCCAAAGCTCTTAGAGGATTGTTGTTGTTGCTGTTATGTGCCGTTGAGTTGTTTGGGACTCATAGCGACTCTATGTACAATAGTTCTGAACTCTTCTCTATTCTGTGCCAACTTTATTGTCTCTGACATCTACCTTCATTATCTCAGTCATGGAATCAATCTATCCCATCCAAGGTTTTCCTCTCTTGTACTGGCCCTTCACACTCCCAAGCATGATGTCCCACTCCAAGGACTGATCACTCCTTGCAATATGGCCAACGTATGTCAGATGGAGCTTCAGAATCCTTGCCTCTAAGGAGCAGCCCAGTTTCATCCACTCCAGGATGAACCTGTTTGTTCTAGCAGTCCATTGTATATTCAATAATCTTCACCAGCACCACAACCCAAAGGCATCAATTCTCCTTCTATCATCCATAGTCACTCACTGTTCAGCTTGCTGTTGCATAGCAAATAATTGTGAAAATCGTGTCCTGGATCAGGTGCACCTTAGTCTCCAGCCTCACGTCACTGCTCTTCAGTACTCTGGAGATATCCCCGAAAGCAGACTTTCCCAATGCAATTTGTCTTTTTTTAAAAAAAATAATTTTAATGAACATTTACAGAGAATTTGGATTTCCATTCATTCATTGTTGCACATCTCTACCTGCCCAGCCCTCTCCCCCCGCCCCCCAGTTCGCTCCTCTCTTTCAAATGTAAAAGAAAGACTCCCTCCCTGGTACACAACCCCCCCCACCCCTCCCACCGCCCCAAGTACATTTCACTATGAAACTTTAATTGTGGACTCTTGTGATAACCATAATACCCTATCATACATCGCTTTTAAATTATGCTGGTACCAAGAGTGTAGATTGTGAAGCCAAGCAAATTGAAACTGCTAGCAATCTTAATATCCTCATTGTCAATAATGGTGCTGTTAAAAGGCCCTGTAGTGAGAATCTTTGCTTTCTTGATGTTGGTCTTCAATCTATATTTAAGGCTCCAGTCCTTGACCTTCTACAGAAAGCAATTCAAGTCCTCCTCAGTTTTAGTAAACAAGGTTGTGTCATTTACAAAATACAAGTAAGAAAGTAAATTTAAAGGCTAAAGTGTACATGAGACATTCTGTGGTCTTTTCATTGAAAAGCCTATGCACCTAAAAGACGGACAATGAATAAGGATATTAGGAAAAGAATCAATGCTTTTGAGTGTGGTGTTGGAGAATAGTACTAAATATCCTACAAATTTATAGGAGTATAGGGTTTTTTTAAAATTATTATTAAATTTTATTAGTTTTAGTGAACATTTACAGAGATTTTGAGTTTTCATTCATTCATTGTTGCACTGTTTTCTCTACCCTCCTCCCCAGTTTGTTCTTCTCCCCCCC
>NW_006399988.1:3515178-3519035 GCF_000299155.1 Elephantulus edwardii
TCTCTGAATGTTTGATAAAATTCACTTGTAAAACCATCTGGTCCAGGGCTTTTCTTGGTTGGAAGTTGTTGTATTACCTTTTCAATTTCTTCTTTTGTAACTCTTCTGTTCAGATGTTTAGTTTCGGTTTGTGTCAGTTTAGGTAGGTTGTGTTTTTCTAAGTATTTATCCATTTCCTCTAGATTTTAATATTTGTTTGAGTATAGTTTTTCGTAGTATTCTAATGTTAGATTTTTCATTTTAGTTGGGTCTGTTGTTATGTTACCTGATTAATCTCTTATTCGGATTATTTGTGTCTTCTTCCTCTTTTCTTTTGTGAGTTTTGCTAGTGGTTTATCGATAAGAGTATAAGTTTTAATAAGATTCCTATATTATTGACTTAATTTTAGCTTATTCTCTTGTGATGTCATCTTTTTCATTTCTTATTAGAGTTACTTGTGTCTTTCCTTTCTTTTCTTGGTTATGTTTCAAATTATTTGTCTACTCTAGTAATCATTTCAGATATCTAGTCCATGGTTTTATTGATGATTTCACTTGTTTTTCTATTTTCTATCCCATTGACTTCAGCCTTTATCCTTATCATTTCCATTTTTGTACAAGCTGTAATTTATCAAAGTTCATAGAGTTTCCAGAGGCATGCTATTTAGAAAGTTGATGCTACTCCTGCTTCTAAACCTGTCTTAAACTAGAAGTTCCACCAAACACTGTCCACCATAAGTAATGATTATGGCATTTGGCACAGAATGACACAAGGTTCAGCATCACAGCAACCCAAGGTTACCTCTGTACAGCATATTGACAGAAGAGTGGTGTACCAATTAGAAGAATGTTCCTCCAAAATTTTGCTTATAGGGTTGCTATGAGTCATGCTTGACTCGATGGCAATCAACAACAACAACAACAATTAGAAGCTGTGGGAGTTTTAAATAATGTCTTTGCTTATTGATATGAACTGTCTTTGTTATAACCTAGATATTTTTATATGAAGTAGTTCAATTTTTTAATTTCTAATTTTTTAATTCATTCACTTTGAGGTACAATTTAGCTTGATTTTTAAAATTTCTTCTATAATCAAGTTGTTCTGAAGGAATCGGCAAAAAACAAGGCTGCAGGAGTTGATAGCATACCAATTGACATATTTCAACAAACAGATGCTGCCCTGGATGTGCTCACTAAGTTGTGCCAAGAAATCTGGAGGGCAGCCAACTGGCCAACTGATTGGAAAAGATCGATATTTGTTCCCAACCGAAGAGAGGTAACCTGACTGAGGGCGGAAATTATCGAACAATATCGTTAATATCAAATGCAAGCACAATTCTTCTGAAAATTACCCAAAAATGATTTGAACAAACTGTCAACATAGAACTTCCAGATGTGCAGGCTGGATTTAGAAGAGGTTGTGGTACTAGGGATATTATAGCTAATGTTAGATGGGTCTTGGCAGAAAGCAGAGAATACCTGAGGAATGTCTATCTGTGCTTCATTGACTATACAAAGGTTTTTGATTGTGTGGATCCCAACAAACTATGGCTGACTCTGAGAAGAATGGGAATCCCAGAACATTCAATTGTGCTTATGCGAAACCTAAACTTGAACCAAGAGGCAGTCATCAGAACAGAGCAAGGAGACACTACATGGTTCAAAATCAAGAAGCGAGTCTGTCAGGGATGTATTTTGTCTCCATACCTTTTCAATCTGTATACAGAACAGATCATCCGAGATGCTGGTCTGTACAAGGAGAAATGTGTATCAGGATTAGTGGAAGAGTCATCAACAACCTGCATTATGCAGATGACACAACTCTGCTTGCTGAAAATGAGGAGGGCCTGAAGCTCTTGCTGCAGAAGGTCAAGGACTGCAGCCTTCAACATGGAGTGAAGTTCAACCTCAAGAAGGCAAAAATTCTCACCACTGGGCCAATTGGCAGCATCAGTATGGATGGTGAAGAGAATGAGATAGTTAACAGTTTTAGTTTGCTTGGATCCACAGTCAACACTCTTGGTACCAGCAGCCAGGAAATCAATCGATAAACTGCATTGGGAAAGCCAGCTGGCAGGGACCTCTCCAGAGTACTGAAGAGCAACAACGTCAGACTGGAGACTAAGGTGTGCCTTATCTGGGCTATAGTCTTCGTAATTACATGCTATGCATCGGAGAGCTGGACAGTGACTAGGGATGAAAGAAAGAGAATTGCTGCCTTTGAGCTATGGTGCTAGAGAAGAGTGTTGAATAAACCATGGACTGCTAGGAGAACAAACAGGTTTGTTCTGGAGAGGGTGAATCCAGGCTTCTCCTTAGAGTCAAGGATTCTGAAGCTTCGTCTGACATACCTTGGGGATGTTTCAAGGAGGGACTGGTCCTTGGAGTGGGACATCCTGTTTGTGTGAGTGGAGGGATGGTGCAGGAGAGTAAGACCCTCAATGAGATGGATCAATTCTGTGATTGACATGGTGGGAATGGGTGTGTCGGAGATGGTGAGGATAGAGGAATAGAGCAGTGTTTAGGGCTCTTGTACACAGGGTTGTTATGAGTCATAAGCCACTCGATGGCACATAAGAACAACAACAACAACAACAACAACAACAATGCAGTAAGGACCTCTGATGGCCTACTGGCAAGAAACTGCACTGCAAACCCAAAGGCACATAGTTCCAGGCCACCAACTGCTTCCTGGGAGAAAGATGAGCAATCTTCTCCCATGTTATTAGCTGTCTCTGAAAACCCATCAGATGGTCTGTGGGATAGTTATGACTCGACTGTACACAACAACAAACATAATCTAGTAGTGCTCAAACAAGGTACTATTTAGCTTACATGTGATATTCTTTTTTATCCTCTTGTTTATTTTTAGGTTTATGGTAATGTGTTCTGTGAAAATAAGTTGTGTTATTTTAAAGTTGAGTTTGTTTTTTAAATTTTTTTAATACTAATAATTTTAATGAACATTTTACAGAGTTTTTGTATTTCCATTAATTCATTGCTGCACTTCTCTCCCCACCCAGCCCTCACGCCCACCTACCCCAGTTCATTCCTCTCTTTGAAAAGTAAAAGAAAAACTCCCTCCCTGGTACACAATCCCCCCTACACCCCTCCCACCGCCCCAAGTACATTCCACTATGCAACCTTAATTGTGGACTCTTGTGATAACCATAATACCCTATCGTATAGTGCTTTGAAATTATACTCTCCATCATCTGTTTCAGTGCAGTATACACAATTTATCCAGTTTTTCTCAGCTTACCCCCACCCTGAAATCAGTCCCATTTTACAGCAGTGGCACCATGCAGTATTTGTCCTTTTGCAACTGAGATCTTTCACACAGCATAATGTCCTCCAGGCTCACCCATTTTGAATAATATTGCATGAGTTCCTTGTTTTTCAATGCAGCATAGTATTCCATTGTGTGAATATACCATAGCTTGTCTATCCATTCATTTGTTGATGGGCACCTGGGTTGTTTCCAACTCCTTGCTATTGTGAACAAAGTAGCGATAAACATGGGTGTGCATATATCTGCTTGGATGTCAGTTATGGTCTCTTTGGGATATTTTCCCAGTAGTGGAATAGCTGGGTCAAATGGTATCTCGATTACAACTTTTTGAGAAAGCGCCATACTGCTTTCCACAGGGGATGCACCATTTTACACTCCCGCCAACAGTGAATAAGGGTTCCAGTTTCTCCACAACCTCGCCAGCATTTGTTGCTTGCTGTTCTGTTAAATATTGCTATTCTGACTGGGTTGAGATGGTACCTCATGGTTGTTTTAAATAGCATCTCTCTTAGAGCTAGGGATTTTGAATATTTCTTCATGTGCTTGTTGGCCATCTGAATGTCTTCTTTGGTGAAGTGTCTGTTCA
>NW_006399988.1:3520050-3528639 GCF_000299155.1 Elephantulus edwardii
TTTTATTTCCTTCTCTTGTCTCATTGCTATCACTAAGACTTCCAATACAATATTGAATAAGAGAGGTGAGAGTGGGCATCCTTGCCTAGTTCCTGTTCTTAAAGGGGATGCTTTTAATCTCTCTCCATTGAGAATGATGTTTGTGGGTTTGCATAATACTTTTTACTATGTTGAAGAAATTCCCCTCTAATCCTATTTTGTTGAGTGTTTTAATCGGGAAAAGGTGTTGGATTTTGTCAAAGGCCTTTTCTGCATTAATTGATAGGATCCTGTGGTTCTTTTTCTTTGCTTTGTTAATGTGCTGAATTACATTGATTATTTTTCTTATGTTGAACTGCCCTTGCATACCTGTTATAAATCCCACTAGGTCATGATGGATCATTTCTTTGACATATTGTTGAATTCTATTGGCTAGTATTTTATTCAGTATTTTTGCATCTATGTTCATAAGAGATATTGGCCTATAGTTTTCTATTTTGGTGGTGTCCTTTCCTGGCTTTGGTGTGAAGGATATGTTTGCTTCATAGAATGAATCTGGGAGAATTCCATCTTTCTCTATTTCGTGAAATAGTTTATGTAGGATTGGTGACAATTCTTCTTTGAATTTTTGATAAAATTCACTTGTAAAACCATTTGGTCCAGGGCTCTTTTAGCTTGGAAGTTATTGTATTACCTTTTCAATGTCTTCTTTTGTAATGGGTCTGTTCAGATGTTCAATTTCAGTATCTGTTATTTTAGCTAGGTTGTACATTTCTAGGTATTCGTCCATTGCCTCTGGGTTTTCACATTTGTTTGAGTATACTTTCTCATACTACTCTAGTGTTAGCTTTTTATTTTAGTTGGTTCTGTTGTGATGTTGCCTGATTCATCTCTTATTTGCATTATTTGTGTTTTCTCTGTCTTTTTGTTTTGTGAGTTTTGCTAATAGTTTGTCGATTTTTTTGACCTTTTCAAAGAACCATCTTCTAGTTTTGTTGATAGTTTCAATTGTTTTTCGGTTTTCTATTTAACTTATTTCTGCTCTAATTTTCATAATTTCAGTTTTTTTAGAGCGTGTCGGGTTTTCTTGCTGTTCTTTTTCAATTTGCTTTATATGTTGAGTTAGAGAGTCAATGGTCATTTTTTCTTGCCTTTTGATGTGTTTGCTTATTGCTATAAATGGACCTCTGATTACTGCTTCAGCTGTTTCCCAGAGGTTTTGTTAAGATATGTTTTCATTGTCAATTTTTTCCGGAAATGTTTTACTTTCATTTTTTAATTTCTTCTAGTACCAAGTCGTGTTCAAACAAGGAGTTGCTCGGCTTCCAAATGCATGTTTTTTTCCTGCTTTATCATCCTATTATTAATTTCTAATTTTGTAGCATTATGGTCTGAAAAGATGCTTTGTATTATTTCTATGTTTTTGAATTTATTGATGCTTGCCTTGTGTCCTAGAATGTGATCTATTCTGGAGAATGTGTCATGTACATTATAGTAGAAGGTATATTGTGTTTTTTGAGGGGGCATTAGGCTATAAAAATCTATGAGGTCAAGTTGGTTTATTGTGTAGTTTAATTCTTCAGTATCTTTGTTGAGTTTCTGGTAGTTCTATCTTTTCTTGAGAGGGGTTTATTGAAGTCTCCAAGTATTATAGTAGTGTTGTCTATTTCCTTTTGCAGTTTTGTTAATGTTTGTTTAATATATTTTGCAGGGCTTTCATTTGGTGCATAGATATTTATTATTGTTATGTCCTCTTGTTCTATTGACCCTCTCAGCATTATGTAGTGACCTTCCTTGTCTTTTGTGATGGTTTTTACACTGATAATTATTTTATCAGAAATTAATATCGCTACTCCTGTTTTTTTCTAGTTGCTGTTTGCTTGGTATATTTTCCCCCACCCTTTTATTTTTAGTCTGTCTTTATCTTCATTTTTCAGGTGTGTCTCTTGTAGACAACTTATTGCTGAAAATCCATCCAGTTTGCTAGTCTTTTTCTCTTCAGTGGTGCATTTAAACCAATTACATTCAGTGTGATTATTGAGAGGCAAGGTTTTATTGCTATCATCGTGTTGAGTTCTTTTTAGTGTTGTTGCTAGTTACTTTGGTCCATGATGCTTTCTGTGGTATCTCTGTAAGGTGGTGTCTCTGTAAGATGGACATCTTTGAGTCTTTCCTGCAATGCTGGTCTTGTTTTTAAAAATCTTAGGTTCTGCTTTTCTGGGAATATCTTGATCTCTCCTTCATATTTGATGCATAATTTTGCTGGGTTAGTGTTCTTGGCTGACAGTTGTGTTCTTTGAGTGTTTAATATATGTCCTTCCTCTCTATTCTTGCTTGCATGGTTTCTTTTGAGAAATTGCCACTTAATCTTATCAGCTCTCCCTTATAGGTTACTTTTTGTTTCTCCCTTGCTGCTTTCAGGATTCCCTCCTCATCTTTGGTTCTGGCAAATTTAACTATGATATGCCTTGATGTTTTTCTTTTGGGGTCTAGTTTATATGGTGTTTGCTAAGCTTCTTGTATATATTCTTTCATTTTTCATTTTGCCTGGGAAGTTTTCCATTAGTAATTCTTCCACAACTTTTTCACTTGCTTCTTCCTGTTCTGGGATTCCAATGATGTGCATGCTGTTTCTCTTGATGGTGTCCCACATTATTCTTAGGTTTTCTTCTTTTTCCTTACTTTTTGACTCTGCTTTTTGCTCTAGCAGATCATTGGTGACAATTTTGTCTTCTATCTCTCTGGTTCTGTGTTCTGTCTTTTCAACTCTGCTCATGTATCCCTCCATCTTTTTGACAGCATCTGAAACATTGGACCTCATATTCTGGATAACGGTTTCTTGTTTTTCCAGTGCTGCTAATGCCTCATTTGTTTTCTTTACATTGTTCTGGACTGTTTGTTGTAGGGTTTTTTTTTTGTTTTATTTTGTTGTTGTTGTTTTTTAGTTCCTCCTAGTTTTTGCTTATAGTATCCTGTAATTCTTCAAGTTTGTCTTTCATCCATTGAAAATATTCAATAATTGTTCTTTTAAATTCTGTGTCAGAAAGTTCCATCAGACTTTCTGCCTGCAGGAAATCCATTGATACTGTGTATGTCACCCTTTGGGGGTGACATCTTGCTTTGTGCTTGTGTATTGTGTGGGACAGTTTGCTTTCTTTGAGACATTGACATGTTCTTGATCTGCAGATAATGCTCTAGAGATCAGTTTGGTAGCTATCCCACTTGTGTTTTTCTCTGAACGTCTGACTCCAGGGAAATGTCAGTTCAGAGCCTGTGATAGCAGCCTCTTAGAGGTAAGACAGGTCAAGGTGCTCCGGACTATAGGCAGGGTGATTAACCAGATGCATAGACACAGGTGTGGAGCCAAATGGGGTGGGGCATGCACTTGGTTGGGGCAATCACAAGGGCAGGTCCACCACTTGGGGGACCTCACTCAGACCTCCGTTGTCTGGGTGTACTTACAATTGGGGTCCCTTTTCAAATTCCAGCTGTCTGTCTCCCACTCAGTGGTTTTCATTCACTGGTCCCTGTCCAGTGGTGCTCACACAGTTGCCCTTGCACAGTGGCCCTCGCCCAGTAAGGGTCCTGGATCCAAGGGGACTCAACAAGACAAAGTCAAATTCCCACCAACCCACTCACGTCTGGCTGGTCTGCAGTGTCCACAAAAGTTCAGCCAAATTATCACTGGCCTGCTCGTTCCTGGGCAGTTGGCATGGCCTGAGAGAGCTCAGACAAATTCCCACCAGTGGGCTTAGCCTTGGGTACTCTCCCAGATAGGATCCTACCGGCCTTTCTCTTGGCAAATCAGTCCCACAGCAGCTGGATTGGTTGGTTAAGATGATGGCTGGATCCACAGGGTGCCTTTGTGTGCTGACTCAGAATCGTACTGTCCATGGCTGTTGGTAGGTCTCTGTGCTGCTTGAAGGAGTCTCTAGTGGCCCTGGAGCACAGCCAAGGGTGCAGGGTTGTGGCGAGGCCTCCAGGGTGTGCCAGAAGTGTGGGGGAGTGAGATGGTGGTGGGGTGGTGTCCCTGGACATGGTGCTGTGGTGGGGGTGGTGGTGCAGGGCTTGGGCAGAGCTGGGAGTTAGGGGTTGCAGTCCGTTCCCAGATACTAAGTTTCCAAGTCACCAGTCCTCAGCAAATAAAATATTTTTTAATTTTTTGAAGCTTGTTTTGTGTCCCAGTATGTGCTCAACTTTGGATAATGTATCTTGTGTACTTGGAAAATAAATTGAGTTTTTGTTAGGGGAAGTATCCTGTATACATCTATGAGTTGATGTTGGCTGATAGGAAAGTTTTTCTGTGTCTTTGTTGTGTTTTTTTATTTTATCTATCTATCTATCTATCTATCTATCTATCTATCTATCTATCTATCTATAATCTAATAACAGGACTTTAGAAATGATGACTTTACATATGGATCTCACCTGATGAGTTGTATAGGAATCAGATTGACTACATCTGTCGAAGAAATAATTGGAGAAGCTCAATATAGGCCATCAAAACTAGGCCAGAGGTGGGCTGTGGGTCAGACCATCAGTTACTAATATGCAAGTTTAAATTGAGGCCAAAACATGATTTTGAATCTATTCTATCTAAATTTCACGATAACCTTAGGAATAGGCTTGAGATATTAAACACCGATGATTGAAGACCAAATGAATTGTGGCATGATATCAAGGATATCATCCATGAAGAAAGCAAAAGGTCATTATGAAAAGAAAGGAGAAAGGGGGGAAAAGCAGAAAGAGATGTCAGAAGAGGCTCTAAAAATGGCACTAGAGTATCAAGAAGCTAAAACAAAGGGAAAAATGTTGAAGTATAGACCAGGGTTGTTTTGTTTTGTTTTGTAATTTTGCTGCATTATTTTTTAGCTGCTGCTGGTTGCTTCGGCCCATCCATCCACTTTCCTCTGCTGCTTCTGTGTGAACTGCTTCCCTTAGTATTTCTTCTAGAGTTGATCATGTTTTCCTGAATCTTTCTTTTCTGCAAATGACCTACTTTCTCCTTGATATTTTATGAATAGCTTTTCTGGGTACAGGATCCTCCACTGGCTATTTATTTCAGCCTCCCATAAATGCCCTCTCATTGTCGTGTTTCTTGAATGGTTTCTGATGAGAAGTCAGAGCTTAATCTGATTGGTTCTCCTTTTAGGTAACTTTATTTTCTTGCTCTGCTTTCAGAATTCTTTGTCTTTGCTTTTGGAGAATTAGACTGTGAAATGTCTTAATGTTTTTCTTTTGAGGTCTAGTCTATTTGGCATTCACTGAGCTTCTTTAAATGCATATTTCCTCTTTTTTTATGATACCTGAAAAGTTTTCTTCTAGTACCTCTTATACAATTTTCTCAGTGTTCTCACTCCTCAATTCTGTTCTGGAATTCACGTGTATGTTGTTTTGTTTGATGTTATTTTACAGGATTCTAATGTTTTCACATTTTCTTTCTGTCTTCTTATTGTTTTTGTTGTAATTATCTATTGAGGTTCTTGTCTTCTATATTGCTAATTCTCTGTCCCATCTCTTCCATTCTGCATTTTTGTGATTCTAACATGTTGAAAATACTGCAACATGGTCTCGATCTTCTTGATTGTATTTCAATGCTTTTCTGTTGCTTTTATTATTTTGTTTTTATATTGATTGGCAAACAAAATTCATACAGATTGTATTTTCCTTCATATACATTGTGTTTTATGTAACTCTTTATCCACATTGTATTTCATAAGTTCCATCTCATACATTGTGTTTTATAAAATTAATCACCATTGATTTATACCCACCATTACCCCATATTTTAAGGCCTCCATTGGATCTTTTCACCCCTTTCCTCCATTCACCAAACTTTCTGACCCTGTAATTTCCCTCCTCCCCACCCTCAGCCTCCTTGCTCCATCCTCTTCCTCTCTTGGGATTTTGTGCACCTCTTTTGTCACAATAATGGTATGCAGTATTTGTCCTTATGAGACATAAGGACATAGTCCTTTCCAGACTTTCCTATATTATATAATATTCTCCAAAATTGTTGCTCCTGATTGTTACAAGTATTGCATCATTAGAATGTACCACAATTTCTCAGTCCATTTGTTTTTTGATTGGGATTTGGGCTGCTTCAATGTTCTTATGATAGTGAATAACACTGCTATGAACATAGATGTACACAACTCAAAGGCATAAATTCTCTTTCTATCATCCCTATTCACTGTCCAACTCTCTGATGCATAGCATGTAATTGTGAAGACTATAGCCTGGACCAGGCACACCCTAGCTCCAGCCTGAGGTCGTTGCTCTTCAGTACTCTTGAGAGGTCCCTGAGAGCTGACTTTCCCAATGCAATTCATCTCCTGATCTCCTGGCTGCTGTCACCAAGAGTGCTGACTGTGAAACCAAGTAAACTAAAACTGTTAACTATCTCAATCTCTTCACCATCCATAATGATGCTGCCAATTGGCCCAGTGGTGGGAATCTTTGTTTCCTTGATGTTGAGCTTCAATCAGTATTGAAAGCTGCAATACTTGACCTTCTGCAGCAAGAGCTTCAGGTCCTCCTCAGTTTCAGCAAGCGGGGTTGTGTCATCTGCATAACACAAGTTGTTGATGACTCTTCCACCAATCCTGATGTCACATTCCTCCTCGTACAGACCAGCATCTCGGATGATCTCTTCTGCATACAGATTGAAAAGGTATGGAGACAAAATACATCTCTGGCAGACCCCTTCCCAATATTGAACTATGTAGTGTCTCCTTGCTCTGTTCTGATGAATGCCTCTTGGTCTAAGTATAGGTTTTGCATAAGCACAATCAAATGTTCTGGGCTTCCCATTCTCCTCAGAGTCAGCCACAGTTTGTTGTGATCCACACAATCAAAAGCCTTTGCATAGTCAATGAAACACAGATAGACATTCCTCTGGTGCTCTCTGCCAAGACCCATCTAATATTAGCTGCAATATTCCTTAGTACCACTACCTTATCTGTCCCTGTATGATACAAATTATTAAACTTTTGGATTCTAACCAAAAATATCTACTGCTTTAAGTCTGAAAATCAGCCACTAAAACCAGTGCAGTTCTCTGATGCACATGCAGTTGTCATGAAGTAGAATGGACTCAATGACAGTTGGTTGTTTTGGGGGTCCACTATATCTCTTCTTAATCCTATACCTTTATATATTTTTGTAGTATTAAGCTGTGACTTCTCTTCTCTTTCCTTTCTGCATCTCAACAGAAACCCTTAAAAAGGAATTTTCTAATGTCTGAGGTCTCAAATCCAGAAGAAAGAGCAAAATCAAACTAGTGTTATAGATGTGCTATTTGAGTCAGAGTGAAATCTGAGTAAAAGCTTTGTGAATTCACAAACATACAATTAAGGCAATGTCAGTTATCTAAATCCACTTTCTTGCTGTATAATTTTATGGTTCAGGAGCATTACAGTTGTTTTTAGATTTTCACTATAACTGCAGTAGCCACAGAAGGAACAAAATACTGTTCGTTTATTTGTGTAACAACTTATGCTCTTTAGCTTACTTTATTGTGTAATTTCCATTGAGTGTGTGTTTCTACAATGTGTGTCTGAGAGTTTTCACCTTTATATTCATTTTCTTCCTAAAGCAACACTGGTTATAGAAAACTGAGATACATAATGAACATAGATGGAACAAATTTATGTGTGCATTGCACATCTCTATGAAATAATAAAAAGGAGGGGAAGTAGAAAGAGTTGAAAAACAGAATTCAAACTCCATATCTGATATCTTAGTGAAGTAAACTTACAGAGTCATTTTATTTCATTGATATTTTTGTATACACTTTAATCTCAGCTCAAATGCACAATTTTTATAAATTAGATATTTTTGAAATTTTAAATAATTTTTTATTGTTCTGCAAACAAGAATTTGTTTTATATAGTATTTCATTCATGAACACAGTGGTTTTTCCCCACCTTTCCCTCCTTTCACTACTCTGCAAGTCACTATTGAGTTCAATACAGATAATGTCTGACATCTCATAGCAAATTGTGAAAAAGTTTCTAAATATTTGCGGGTTGTGGTCAAACTGGCTCTGACTCAAGGTGACATTTTTTGAATAATTGAATAAAATTCTGCTTAATCCTGTGACATCTTCATAATGTCTTTGTGTCACTAGACCCTTCTAACTTAGAGAGTTCATCCTTCAGCACTGTTGTTGTTGTTATGTGCCATCGAGTCGCTTGCGACTCATAGCGACCCTATGTACAAGAGCTCTAAATGCTGTTCTATCCTAACCATCTCAAGCGCACTTATTCCCACCGCTCCAGTCACAGAATCGATCCATCTCATCAAAGGACTCCCTCTCCTTCGCCGCCCCTCTACTCTGCCAAACATGATGTCCCTCTCCAAGGGCCAGTCCCTCCTTGCAACATGCCCAAAATATGTCAGATGAAGCTTCAGAATCCTTGATTCCAGGGAACACTCTGGCTTCACCGTCTCCAGGACGAACCTGTTTGTTCTCCTAGCAGTCCATGGTATATTCATTCTCCTAGCAGTCCATGGTATGTTCAACACTCTTCTCCAGCACCACAGCTCAAAGGCATCAATCCTCTTTCTATCAACCCTATTCACTGTCCAACTCTCTGATGCATA
>NW_006399988.1:3530243-3530960 GCF_000299155.1 Elephantulus edwardii
TTTTGAAATTCGAGTGGGATAGACTTAAGATCAAATTTTGGTTCCTGTGGACTTGATTTAATTTTCCTCAACTTCAGCTTGAACTTGCATATGAGCAATTGGTGGTCTGTGCCACAATCAGCACCTGGCCTTGTTTTCAGTGCTGATATTGAGCTTCCCCACTGAGTCTTTCAAAAAATATTAACAAATTATGTTGTGGTTGTCATTGGCCAATTTTCAGAAATAGATTGATAGCCTTCTTCTTCTTGTTTTTGTGGATTCTTCAGAAACCTGACCAATGCAGGTGACCCTGTTGGCATTTGAAATAGTCTGTCAGAGCTTCCAGCACCATAGCAAAATATACTCCATCATGTTAAGACAAACTATCATATGGGTGATATAAATAGATATTTAAAATTAGAATTAAAGAATCAGAGGTAGCACTATGATTGGATTGTTGTTGCTGTTGCTTAATGCCGTCGAGTCGTGGACGACTAATAGCGACCCTATGAACGAAGCACTGTTCGTACATAGAGTTTCCAGAGGCAACCCATTTTGGGAGTGGATGCGGCTCATGCATTATGTTGTTGTTGTTGTTGTTGTTATGTGCCGTCGAGTCACCTGCGAGTCATAGCGACCCTATATACAAGAGCCCCAAACTCTGCTCTGTCCTGTGCCAATCGCACTGTCTCTGACACTCCCATCCCAATTATCCCAGTCACTGAATCAATCCACCTC
>NW_006399988.1:3557408-3563601 GCF_000299155.1 Elephantulus edwardii
GCGTTCCCCTGTCTGGCGGGCGGCGGCGTGCGTTCCCCTGGCGGGCAACGGTGTGCATTCCACCCCCCCCCTCCCCCGCACGGCAGGAGTTTTTATTTTTAGATCTATTCTATTTGGTGTTTGTTGATTTTCCTGAATGTGGATTTCCTTATTCTTCCTAAAGCCTAGAAAGTTTTCTTCTATTCCACAATTTTCTCTGTGATATCCCTGGCCCTCTCATATTCTGTCTTTCCAATCATACATGTGTTGTTCCTTTTGATGTCATTCTACATGATTTTTTACTCTATAGTATTTCCATTGAGTTTCTTGTTTCCAGCTCAGTGACTCTGTTCCCTCTCTTCGTCTGTTCTACTATTTGTACCTTCAACATATTGGTCACTTCTGCCCTTTTAGTCTTACTATTGTGGATTTTCACACCTTTCTGTTATTTCCAGTACTGTGTTGGCTGTATCTTTTCTATCTTTTGGTGAGTTTTTAAGTTCCTGTACCTCTTTATCTACAGTTTCAATTCTTTCTTCCATGTTTTTCATTTTCTTTCATAGTTGTACAAGTTTCTCCTTATCGGTATACTTCTTCTCGTACTTGGTATTTTTTGATGCTGCACACTATTCCACAGTCTTGTCAAATACTATAATGGATACTGATTATGTACAGTGTTTGGATGAGCTTCCAGATTGATTTATGCTGGGAAGAAGGAGTGGCATCCACTTCCTACACTAGATGCCTCTGGAAACTCTACAAACTCTCTAAACTCTTTAAATGTGCATGTATAATGCGGTCAGGTCTTTTGTGCAAAGTTTACCCTGAGTCATTAACCATTAAGTGCCTATCCTTATATTTTATTGTGTTTTTCATCCTGAAGACGATTTTATCAGAGATTAGTATTGCTACTTACTCCTCTTTTGTGAATGCCATTTGCTTATTATATTTTTCTCTCCACCATTTGAATATTTTTGCTTTTACTCATTTATTAGATGTGTCTATTGTAGGCAACATATTGATGAACTTTGTTATGTTTTTACTTTTTTAATCCATCATACTACTCTTTTTCTCTTAATTTATGGATTCAATCTATTCACATTAAGTGTGATTATTGACAGGACAGTTTTTATTGCTTCATTTTTGCTATGTTTATTTTTCTGTTGTTTTGTTTACTATGGTTCATCCATTTTCCTTTGGTGTCTCTGTGTGAAGGACTTCCTTAGATTTTCTTGTAGAGTTGGTATTGTTTTAACAAATTCCTTAAGTTCCTGCTTTTTCTTCTAATGACCTAATTTCTTTTTTTGTGTTTGATAAACACCTTTACTAGGTGCAGAAGCCTCAGATGGCAACTGTTTCTTTCTGTTTTCTGTATATTCCATCCCATTGTCATGTTGCAAACAACATGACATGGTTTCTGATGAGAAATCAGAATTTAATCTAATTGATTCTTCCTTTTAGATGACTCTTTGTTTTTCTTGCGATGCTTTAGCATTCTATTCTTATCTTTGATTTTGGACAATTTGACTCTGGTTGTCTTGATGCTTTTCTTTTGGATCTAGTCTGAGGTTTGCTGAACTACCTGAATGTGGATTTCCTAATTCTTCATGATCCCTGGAAAATTTTCTTTTAGTATCTCTTCCATAGTTTTCTCAGTGTTTTTCCTGTTCCTCTCACATTCTGAAATTCCAATGAAACAAATTTTGTCCCTTTTGATGGTATCCCATGTGATTATAATATGTTTGGGTTGTTTGGGTATTTAGATTTTTTTTTAAAATTTTTCTTGGGTCTCTTCTCTGTTTTGTTTTCTAGTATGTTCCCATTGTAGTTCTTGTCTTCCAGATCACTGACTCTCTGTTCTGCTTTTTTGTCCCTCCAGAAACTTCCGCTATTTTAGTCTTTACATTTTGGACTGCATTTTTGTGCATTTCTGTTAATTCCGGTACTGTGTTGGTTGTATCCTCTCTGCCTTGTGTTGATTTTAAAATGCCTTCCTTTTCTTCTTATAGTATTCACTATCTTCGATCTTTTTTAATTTCTTCCATAATTGTTCATGTTCTTCATATCAATATATTTCTTCTGATTCTCTGTCTCTCGGATATTCAATTTATTTGTAGCTTCCATTCATTTGTACCTTCTTTCATGGCTGTTCCTATAACTCCACGTTGATGTATTTCTACCTCCCTGTCTTTGTTTTATTCATTGGATCTACAAAAGCATCTGCCTTTTATCTTGCTTTGTGAGTCACTCTCCTACTCACTTATTTGTTTGTTTGCTTTTACTTGCTGTGTTCCATCTAATCAGATCCAACTGGCATAAGAGGAAATTGCCCCTCCTTCTCCAATGCAGCATCTGGTGGATTCAAAGCATGCACCTTAGGGATTGTACTGCAGCTTCTTGCCACTAGGCCACCAGAGCTCCCTCATATTCTGCCTTTAAGAAGTTTTGTTTTCTGTTTTCAATATACTTAAGACTGCCTGCTGCTTTCGTGGCATTATGTGAAGTGTTTCATGTTATGCATTAAGTCAGCATATGTTGATTATACTTCTTTAATTTAATGAAACTACTAATTAGTTGCAGGCTTAAATTGTTCTATTTATGAGGGTTGGCAACTCGACCTACTGAAGTCTTTCCATTCTTGTGCAGCTTGAAAGTTTGGCTTTCCTAAGGTCCTTCAGGTCCAATCTAACCTACGGTACAGCCTTGTGGGAGTTTTGCCTGAGTGAGGCCCATCTTGCCTAATATCTATTATTTTTTTATAATCTGTGGACCAGCCATGAGACTAGATTCCTCAAATGCAGCAGTTTCTTTCCATGAAAGTTGCAGGCAGCTTTCTCTGTGGCACTTTGCTGTGACCTCGCTCTGGGAGAAACTCTCTCACCTGATTTCAGCCCCCTCTCCTAAAGTCTATTGTGCTAATTTTCCCATTTTCTAGAGAAAAACTCTCTTGAAAATATTAATTCTTCCATTTCTTTTTACCACACCTTTATTGGGCTCCTATTCTGTCAGAGAAGTGGTTGAGTAGTGAAAATGGTTAATAAATACTTAGCTGTTAACGGAAAAGTTAAAATTTGAGTCTGTCTTTGAAACTTTGGAAGAAAGGCCTGTTTTCAAACACTCTACTTGGACCAGGCAGCAGTTCATAAGAACAGAGCAAGGAAACATTACATGGTTCAAAATTGAGAAGGGTGTGCATCAAAGATGTGTCCTATCCTTCCACCTGCATAAAGCTGAAACAGGATCCACATCTCACACCATACACAAAAATCTTTTCAAGAGACCTGGGAGTAAAGCCCCAAACCATAACATTCATAAGAGACAAACTGGAATCAAGCTTAGAAGTGCTAGTCCAAGGTATAAAGAGACTGCTAGATACAACCAGAAATGTACAATCTAAAGAGGATAAAATGTATTCATGGGACCTTCTAAATATTAAATCCCTGTGCACATAAAAATTTTTTTCCACAGGGTGAAAAGAAAACCTACAGAATGGAAACATCTGGCAATACCATCTCAGAAAAGAGTTTTAGAACAAAAGTTTACAGAATACTCCCGGACCTCTATAATAAAAAGACTAATAACCCAATTACAAAATGAGCAAAAGTCATGGAAAGAACTTTCACTGAGGAAGATATTCAAATGGCAAACAGACACATAAAGAAATGCTTCAAATCACTGGCTATAAGAGAGATGCAAACCAAACCCACAATGAGTTATCATCTCACTCCAGTAACAGTGGAAAAATTTAACAGTGCAGCAAGTAATAAACGTTGGAGAGGATGTGGCGAGAAAGGAACTCTTATACATGGTTAGTGGGATTGTAAAATGGTGCAACCATTCTGGAAGGCAGTTTGGTGCTTTCTTAAAAAGCTGAACATAGAAATTCCATATGACCCAGCTATTCCGCTACTTGGAATATACCCTGAGAATAAAAGAACTGAGGCACAAACTGAGATTTGTACACCAATTTTCATAGCAGCATTATTCAGCATCATAAGAACATGGAAACAGCACAAATGTCCAACCACAAGCAAATGGATTGAGAAATTATGGTACATTTGCACTATGGAATACTATTCAGCATGCGGGAGCAAAAACTTTTAAAATTATTTAAATTAAACTTGGGAGGGACTACAAAGCATTATGCTGAGTGAACTAACTCAGTCCCACAAGGATAAATATTGTACAAAACCATTATTGTAGAATGAGTATTAAGATACAGGAGGGGTGGGACAGGCTGGAAGCAGAGGGATGTGGATGTGTAGGGGGTGGGGAGAATAATCATTGAGTTGTGAAATTTGATGGTAGGAAGAGTAAGGGAAATTGAAAGAATTTGTTCGAATTTGTATTCTAGTTTTGTAAATGAACTAGTAGGGGGAGGGAAAATGATGTGTCCTATCTACATATCTTTTCAATCTATAGGCGGAACAGTTCTGGGCTCTATGAGGAAAAGTGTGGCATCAGGATTGGATGTCGACTCATCAACAACCTGCATTATGCAGATGACACAACCCTGCTTGCTGATACTGAGGACCTGAAGTGCTTGCTGTAGAAGGTCAAGGACTGCAGCCTTTAAGAAGGATTGAAGCTCAACATCAAGAAAACAAGATTCTCTCCACTGGGCTGATTGGCAGCATTGTAATAGACGGTAAGAGATTGAGATTGTTGACAGTTTCAGTTTGCTTGGCTCTACAATCAACACTCCTGGTACCAGCATCTAGGAAATTAAAAGATGAATTGCATTCAGAAAGTCTGCTGTCAGAGACCTCTCCAAAGTACTGAAGAGCAATGATGTTAGGGTACCTGATCCAGGCCGTGGTCTTTGCAATCACTTGCTGTGCATCAGAGAGCTGGACAATGACTAGGGATGATAGAAGGAGAGTTGATGCCTTTAAGCTGTGATGTAGCAAAGTATTGAATATATCACAGACTGCTAGGACAACAAACAAGTTTGTCTTTGGGAGGATGGAGCCAGACTGGTCCTTGGAGGCAAGGATTCTGAAGCTTCATCTGACATACTTTGGACATGTTGCAAGGTGGGATCAGTCCTTGGAGAGGGACATCATGCCTTGGAGGGTGGAGGAACAGTGCAGGAGAGGAAGACCCTTGATGAGATGGATTGATTCAGTCACTGAGGATATGGGGATAGGTGTGTTGGAGACAGTAATTACGATTGGCAAGCGAGCAGGTGGCTAGCCAATGAAAACCCAGTGGAGTGCAAATTACTCTGGAAAACACTGGGTCCCTAAAAGTTGAGATGGATACACGGACAGTCAGCTGGTTTCAGGCACTTTTCCTTTGCTGAGGATACTGTCCCTTACCAACATCCCTGGTTTTCTCCAGAGAAATGCCTGAGATGGTTAATTTTCAAAGCTAATAGAGGAAAGCACCAGGTATCTGGGCATGCTAGTCACCATGGATAGAGAGATTGGAAAAGGTTAATTTTTTAAAAAGTTAACCAGGTGATTTTGAAGTGATGTGTTATGAAGGAACTCTCAGGATGAGGCAATGGAGAGCATCTCAGTGGATGGAAGTATTACTTTTGTTTTCGAAGAGACCTCTTTGGCCTCAAGCCAGGCTGGCTAGAGGAATGCAGACCTGTGACAAGCTGGGAACGGTGGTGTGTTCCAGGCAGAGAGCACAGCATGTACAGAGGGCTGATGATTCTGGTGAAAAAATGTGAGGACAAGGCAAGGACTTTGTGAGCCTTAGTAAGACATGATAAATATTAATAAACTAAACTAAACCAAACTAAATCTAAAATTAAACCCACTGCCTTCAAGTGGATTCCAACTCACATCAATCCTGCAGGACAGAGTAGAGCTCTCTCACAGGATATCCAAGGCTGTCATTTTTATGGCAAATAATTGCCACATCTTGCTGTCATGGAACAGATAAAGTTTTCTTTGGCAGCTGAATCTTAACCACTGCATAACCAGAGCTTTTTGTCTCTGGGCAGTGTCAATGATTAATGTAACCAGAAATTAATGGTTTGAATCTACCCACAGGTGCCTCAGTAAAAAAGTCTAGATACTTATTTTAAGAGCAACTGATCGAACATGCAATCAAGATGCATTGATAATATTGGGTGACTGGAATGCAAAAGTTGGGAACAGAGAAGAAGAATCAGTAGTCGGAAAACATGGGCTTGGTGACAGGAATGAAGCTGGAGATAGAATGATTGAATTTTGTAAAACCAATGACTTATTCATTG
>NW_006399988.1:3565916-3574031 GCF_000299155.1 Elephantulus edwardii
GGATAGAGCAGGGTTTAGGGCTGCTGTGCATAGGGTCGCTATGAGTCGCAAACGACTCGACGGCACATAACATCAACAACACACCATCAAAAAAACCCTGGAGCAGCAGTTTAGTCTTACACACAGGAGGCCGTGACAGCCCAGAGCTGACCTCACTTATTTTATGAAGTTGACATCCACACCCACCTGCTTTACAGGTTGCATTACTGCAGCTGTGGTAACTTTAAATATGTCCAAAGTCACAGCAGCTTGCAGGTGCTCCAACCACATTTCAAACTACGGGAGGATGGTATCAGAATCCACTAACAGTCACCATATTCAACAAAGGGAAAACCTTGAGTTAAAGTGAAGACCCTTCCATTTTGCTAAGCCCTCAATGCCTATTAACTTTCACCCCACTTAGGAAGAAGGGCTTTCTTTGTGTTCCTGTGCATTTACAGCATTTCTGCATTTGCTTAGCTAGCGCCAGTCACCGGGGAGGCGTCTGTTACTTTGTGTGTTTTCTAGAACTTTGAATAGGGCTAGTTATGAGATGTTTAGAAACACCAAGTCTGTGTATAATCAGGTCACTTGACTCGGGAAAACTTTTTCATTTTATATTCCTTTCATGGGCCTTATTCAGGATAGTCTGTGACCTTTTTAGACAGGAAGGCCAGAGATAATTGGGCACAGAGATGAACATTCTGCAAAGAGGACTAGTCTGTGGTAAAGACACACAAGCATGCACATGCATGTACACAACATGGACAGGAGCGCTTAGAAAATACTAGGGTAGTCATGACCATGGCTGCTTACTCATGACTCATGAACTACTCTATCATAGTTACAAGGCAGGCACAGGTCAGCAGCAAGTTTTCAGGGCTGTTTACCAGGAAGCCAATCTCTCAGCTAGTCACAAAACTGAAGCTCATTAACATCAATGCAAGACTGACTAATAGCGGACACTCCAGTAGTTTTCAAGGCTGAGAATCCCATAAGAGGAGATTGACCATCTTTGTCCCAAAAAGCCGCTGGGGGATTCGAACTGCCACAGAGGTGCCATAGGGTTAACAGCACTACACTGATGATCAGGCCACCTGAGCTCTTTAGCTAGTGTACAGTCTTCCAATTTAAAAATGCTTTTAAAAAGATGGACAAAACAGATAGAAACATCTGTTAACAATTAAAATGTGGCATGCATGAGTAGGAAAATTTTAAGTTGTCAAAAATGTAAAGGAAGCCGAGGCAGCAGGTGCATTGCTTTTGGCTAAGTGAGGCTTAATTTGGTTGGTAGATGTCTTGAGAGGTTGTATAAAAGCATGTACCTGGTTCTGCTCAGACCTTTCCCCCCTTTGTCCTGGGTCATGTCTTCCCAACCTCCACTAAGTATTTGCTCCCCTGTTCAAGGTTTCTGGTGTAAGATTAAACATTTAATTCATGGCAATGCCACATGTGTCAGACTACAGTTGTGAGCCATAATACTTTAAAAAGTAGATTGTCAGACGGTTCTTTTAAAGCACCTGTAGATTGACTCAAGCCTTCAAACTTTTGATTAATAGCCTTCAAACTTTTGATTAATAGCTGGACATACTAACTCATTTATGCACCCACAAACTCCATGTGGCATATGGTTGGTATGTGTTGTTAGGTGTCATCAAGTTGACTACAATTCATAGCAACTCTAAGAAGATGAGATTGAAACTTTGCTCTATGCTGCACCATCATCACAATATCCATATCGCTCAAATCCATTGTAACAGCTACTGTGTCACTTCTTCAGGGTCTTCCTGCTTTTCCCCAAGGACTGATAGATGTGTGGCCACAGATAAACCCTAAACAAGTCTCAAGCATTCTTGATGAAAGACATAGTTCTCAGAGATGGAAGGAACTAGTTCTTGTCCCGTTTACTGGGTCATCTCCTTTAGTGAATTGCTTGAAAGTGAGCATCCCTCGTCTATAAAGCATATCTCATATGGTTTCAGAAGGGAAATGAAACAAGGTAATGTGTGTGCATGAACACTGCCTGCTCTAATGATAACACTAAAACAATGATATTATGGGTTGTTTTTTCTTTCTTCAGTGCTAGTGGTTTTTTGTCTTCTATGGTCTTAAAATGCCTACTGTGAAGTTACTGAAGGGAGTTTTACTTGTGCAGTCCATAAAACCACACTGCCATCCCAAAGACCATGCTCCTCTAGTGGCTCAAGCCTGGTAAATAACCGTGCTCGTCCCAAATTTCTTTACTCCACATTCCAACCCTAGATTAATGAATGCAAATGGCCACCTACTTCACCTACACTCTCCAATTCATACACAGCGAAAGAGATATGGGAAATAAAAAGGGAGGACTTGTCTAATAAAGCTCTAAGGCTCTTGTTCTTCGTGAATTATATAGAAGAATAACGGGACCATTTTTAGAGTTAGAGTTGTTGTTGTAGCATAAAACTCTGGAGAAAATATCATAGACCAGGTACTAGCATTAGCAAACTTCTTCTCTAAAGGGCCAGATACTAAACATTCCAGGTTGCTGGCCTATGGTTTCTGTTGACCCTTGCAGGTCTGATTTTTTAGTATGAAAACAACTATACATCATATAAAAGATGAATGTGATTGCCTCAATAACACATGTGTGTAGTTTGTCAACCTATGCCACAAGCAAGAGAAAGACATCAAAATTGTTAGTGGCTGATTTCATAGGTGGTAACTAGGAAAGCTATAAAACTAATGCTTTGATGCCTACTTCATCCTGCTTCTGATTAGTTCTTGAGGCCTGAATGTCGCACATCAGGGACATAGAAGGGGCCGTATATAAATGTTCACTGTGTTGTTGAGAAGTTGATTAACTAGAGGTGATGTGGAAGATGGGAATTTATGTGGCCTGAATATAGTCACTGGTCAGGAGTGACTCAGAGTTGAGGGATTAAGTCTCTGGCATGGGAATTAAACTTAAATTTCACCTTCAAGGGTCTCAAGTGACACCAAGAACTAGTGCTAGGCTGGGTCAGAAACGGTGTATGATATTGGCTCCTACAAGGTCTCCAGCCTTTTAAGCAGGAATCCAAGTAGAGAAAGAAATGAGAGGTTCCAATTTTGTGCAGTTGGTTTCAGTTTTGTATGCTTTTATTGAAGTTGCGATGAGAATATACTTTGGAGATGACCAAGGAACATGAAGGAATTTGTTCCCAAGCTGAGAGTGTCTGAACTGCTAAATGCAATTCCCAGAGGCAGAGTGTCATGGGCATGGAGCTTGCCTTTCTCTGGGCAGATTGGTTTTGCTGGCTCCTGTCACTTCCTGTGGGCCTGGAATGTGATCACTTGCATTCCTAGGGGCTCTGTCCTGATTGCATGTACACAGACCAGCATGCAAGATTGGTTTCAAAAGGGAAATTGTGTTAGTCATGGTAGTTTGAATCTCCTGTTGTTGTCAGTCAGTAAGCAGTGCTTTGAGAGGAGCCTGCAGGACCAAAGCTCTGAGAAGACACCCAGCAGGCTGACCCTGTTTCAACAAGACCTCTGAGTGATTCTGAGTCCAGCAAAGTAGACTAAAGACTAGAATCCTGTCTAATGTTCATCTTTCAGAACTGCTCTGCTGCTGTGTGATATTAAAAGGGTCATAAGCATTCTAGTTAATTTTAAATTGCATCAGAGAAATAAAGGGGATTTGTTTTTGTTCTTTTACCTTGAAATGTGGAGAAGCTTATGCTGCAATTTGTGTATCTGGTTTTGCCATATTACTTAAAATCAATTTTGACTGACTTTTTGATCTTTTTTACACTCAGGTATCAGGACATGTTGAGTTATATCGTAGGAACAAATTATTAAAAATCTTATTGTTCTTATTAGTTTCCATCACATCAGCTCTTTCATTATAGTTACCTCATGCTTGACAGAGAAAACTGTTACTACATCTTACTCCATCTCTATGACTGGTTGAAGATAACACCATTGTCATCAATAGGATTTTCAGAGGTATATTGTCATATCTTTATTCCTAGTCTGTCTTAATCTAGAATGTTTGATGACCTAGTCAGCACGCAGCAGCACATAAATGTCACTGACAGATAAGTGGTAATTGCCTAAGAGGTGCATTAGTCAAGCTTCAACCACACACACACACACACACACACACACACACACACACCTTAAGGCCATTTTTGCTCTTATAGTATCACTACATAACTAAGTTGTGGCATCCACTTTCTAAGTCACATGCATCCGGAAACTCTATGAACTTTGATAAATGTCAGTAGTTGTAGAGGGGCTTCAGGCCTTTTGTTCATAGAATTGCTACGAGTTGTCCTCAATTCAATGGCAATCAACAAAAACACATAACTAAGACACCACTCATTTGCTTTCTGACTATATATTTGCTTCTTGATATCATATAATATTTGTCTGTTTGTGTTTAACATATGTCATTTAGCACAGTATTTTCATTACTCAAATAAGTTTTTTAGTTAAAGTGAAAATATCCACCACAAAATACACAACAATTTTTACATCTACAATTTAGTGACATAGATGATATTCTCCAAGTTGTAAAAACATTCTCACTATTCTTTTCTAAATTATTCTATTATAATCCATATAAGTTTAGTATTCCTAAGCAGATGGATCTTGGCAGAAAGCAAAGAGTACCAGAGGGACTCTTGGACAATGCAAAGGCATTTGACTGCTTGGATCACAACAAATTATGGTTAACCTTGTGGAGAATGGGACTCCCAGAACACTTGATTGTTCTTTTGTGAAACTTGTACTTGGACCAGGAAATAGTTCTCAGAATAGAGTAGGGAAACACTGCAAATTTCAAAATCAGGAAAGAATGAGTCAGGGATGCATCCTGTCTCCATACATTCCAATCTATATGTAGAACAGATTATTCAATGGGCTGGGCTTTATGAGGAGCAATGTGGCATCAGGATTTGAGAAAGACTCATCAACAACATGAGTTCTGCAAATGACCCACCTTCTTGCTGAAACTGAGGAGGGCATGAGGTGCTTGCTGAATAAGGTCAAGGACTGTAGTTTTCAATATGAACTGAAGCTCAACATGAAGAAGACAACGTTTCTCACGACTGGGCCAATTGGCAATATCATGATGGATGCAGAAGAGATTGAGGCTGTTAACAGTTACAGCTTGCTCAGCTCCACAATCAACACTTTTGGCACCAGTAGTTAGGAAACCAAAAGACTATTGCATTAGGCAAATCTGCTACCAGGGACCTTTCCACAGTACTGAGAAGCAGCAATGTCAGTCTACACACTAAGTGTACCTGATACAGTCCATGGTCTTTGAATTACCTGCTATGCATCAGAGAACTGGACAACGACTAAGGATGACAAAAGAAGAATTGATGGATTTGAGTTGTAGTATTGGAGAAAATTCTTGAACAAGCCATGGACTACCAAGAAAACAAATAGATCTATCTTGAAGAGGGTGAAATCAGGTTTCTCCTTGGAGTCTAGGATTTTGAAGATCTGTCTCACATACTTTGGGCATGTGATCAGGAGGGACTGATTTTGGGAGAAAAATCATGCTTAGAAGGGTAGAGGGATGGCACAGGAGAGGAAGACTCCAGATGAGATGGATTAATATAGTAGCTAGGGCAATGGGGGTAGGTGTGTTGGAGTCAGTGAGACTGGCTCAGGACAAGGCAGACTTTAGAGATGTTGTACATAGTTTTACTCTGAGTCACAGGTGACTTGATGGCATATTACAACAACAACCCCTAAGCAAGGACTCTTCCTTTTCTCCTCCTTCCTATCACTGATAATGACTAGTAATGTTTGATTTTTATACAATTCTGATTTCATATGAATGAGGTTATACAATATTTGTCATTTTATGACTGACTTATTTTACTCACCAAAAACTTTTTAGAATCTATTAATATTTCAGGATGCATTAGGATTTAATTTCTCTGTATGGCTGATGAATATTCCTACACCCACACCCTACGTTTTGTTTACTCAGTCATCTATGGATGGATGCATATGCATCAGTTTCAATTCCTACTTTCAAATCTTTTAAGTATAGACCAAAGAATGAAACAGACTCAATTGATAATTCTATATTTAGGGTTTGATTTTTTTTGAAGCAACTGTCTGTTTTCCACAGTGACTACATTAACTACATCATTTTACATTACTGTCAGCAATAAATGAAGATTCTTGTTTCTTCAGAGCCATGGCAACATTTATTCTTTTCTGATAATTGTTACTGTAATGCAAGCTAAAGAGTGTCACATTGTGATTTTGGATTATACACAACCACAATCACACACCTCACTGAAGAGAAGGAAAGGTCATTACAAAAACAGAGGAGACAGAAAAGTCCAAAATGACTGTTAGACTCTGAAAATTGTACTGGTTTTTTGAAAAGTCAAACAAAGGGAAGAGATGCCAAAGTGAAAGAGCTTAACAGAATATTTTGAAGGGCATATTTTGAAAATATTTTGAAAAGTCACAGCAAATGAAAGGTGCGAAGAGATAGAGTTGGAGAATAAGAAAGAAAGAACTAGCTGAAAACTTCTCAAGCTAAAAGAATGAAAAAGCAGCTCAAGCCTTGAGTTGCAATACTGAGAGATACTATTGGCAATATCTTAAAAGATCCAGGAAGTATCAAAATAAGAGGAAATCCACAGCCACTATACCAGAAAGAACTGGTCAACATTGAAATACTTCAGGTAATGAAAAAGATAATTAAGGCAGAAATCCAAGCTGTATTGAAGGTATTGACACCCCTCCAAAAAAAACCCAAACCAAAACAAAACTACCATTACAAATAACAGCAATGGATATTATATTATGATTACTACTATTGTTGCCAGGCTACTTTGGTTGACAACTTATTCTGTGTCAGAAAGAGTAACAGAGTGCTGATATAATTTCATATAGCCATGTGTTAGAGTTAGAATCATATTGGTTACTTCTATCCAGAAACTCTCTTTCTGCCCTACAACGCTATAGTGTTTAGATTCCATGGATTTTACCTCAGTGTGTCGCACTCCTCCTGTTTCCCAATATTCAGCAAATTCTGGAGTAATTTTGCTTCTTATTGTACCTGTAACATCCTTTTACCTTTGCTATGGTATCTCCACCTCTTAAATCCATCTACTATGTTATTGCTAGAGTGATCTTTCTAGGGAAAAGATGTCATTTATAACAGTATAAAATCGGTAGTTGTAAATTGGCATATGAAACGTTTCCGTTTTTTTTTTTTTTTTCGTGGACTCTGGTCTGGTTCCTCCTCCTTCTTGGAGACTAGTGCTACATTGATGGCACTCTTCCAGGTGCACCAAGGAGCTTTAACAGGTATTTGCAGCAGTTAATCCCATTCTCCAGAATATCCTCTTTCTCTGCCTGCCTTTTCTTTTTTTGCCATTTGTGTTTACAGATTCACTGTGTACTGCAGTTAGCTAGTTAACAGTTTGTTAAGTAGTCTTTAAGACAATTTAGAGTAAAAGATATATGCATAGTACATTTTCATGTGAAAAGTTATGATGCCATATTTTTATGTTGGCTTTTGTTTTTAAATCACTCCATATATCTATCCATGTTTTTATCATCTCATCTCCATCCTTCCTTCATGGAAACAAAAGTCTGGAAATAAACATAATCAAATGTAAGTACTAATTATCCCCAGAGACTATTGACGTTTAAAATTTGTCTTTCTACCTTATTTGTAAGAAGAATGATATATACTTCCTAAACAACATGCCTCAGGACATTCTGTGAACATTGAGAAATGATAGTTATCAAAAGGCTTCAGATCTTTTGTTCATAGGGTTGATATGTGTGGTGCTCAACTCAACAGCAATCTAAACAGCAATATTTTATTTGTAACTGTCTTCTAAGATTTCTGCAATAAGTGTGCATTAATTTGCAACAAGGAGAAGCAACAAATGCTTTTTAGTAGGAAAAAAATATAATTCCTCAGTCATTGATGGGATATCAATTGGCATGTTTCAGTCAAGAGATGTATCCCTGAATGTACTCACCAGTATGTTGTTGTTGTTGTTGTTGTTATGTGCCGTTGAGTCGCTTGCGACTCATAGCGACCCTATGTACAACAGCCCTAAACCCTGCTCTATCCTGTGCCAATCTCATTGCCTCTGACAAACCCATCCCAATTAC
>NW_006399988.1:3574871-3576951 GCF_000299155.1 Elephantulus edwardii
ATCAAGTGTTCTGGTATTCCCATTCTTCTCAGAGTCAGCCACAGTTTGTTATGATCCACATAGTCAAATGCCTTTGCATAGTCAATGAAACACAGATAAGACATTCCTCTGGTATTCTCTGCTTTCAGCTAAGATCCATCTAATATCAGCTACAATATCCCTAGTACCACGACCCGCTCTAAACCCAGCCTGGACTTCTGGTAGTTCTCTGCTGATGTGCTGTTCCAGTTGTTTTTGGATAATTTTCAGTAAAATCTTGCTTGCATGTGAAATCAGTGAGATTGTTCTATAGTTTTCACACTCTGTTGAGTCACCTTTCTTTGGGAAATTGGAGAACAGCTACTTGTCAAACTAACTGGAAGAGATCCATAATTGTTCCTATTTCCAAGAGTGGTGACCCAATAAAATGTGGAAATTATCAAACAATATCATTAATATCACATGCAAGCAAATGCCACCAAGGATCATCCAAGACTTTCTGAAACAGTATGAGAAGAGAGAAATGCCAAAAGTTCAAGCAGGGTTTTGAAAATGTTGTGACACTGAGGATATTATTGCTTATATAAGCTGGATTTTGGGTGAAAACTGAGAATACCGAAAGAATGTCTATTTGTGCTATATTGAATATGCAAAGGTATTTGAGTGTGTATTATAACAAATTATGGCTAACATTTAGAAGAATGGAATGTCCAGAAGACTTTATTGTGCACATCCAAAACCAGCAATCAAGAAATCATAAGGCTTATTGCATTGGTAAAATCTGTTGTTAAAAAAACCTCAACAAAGAAGTAAGGAACAATGATCTCAGTTTAAAGACTAAGGCGTGCCTGATTCAGGACGTGGTCAATCTAGTCACTTGCTATGCATCTGAGAGCTGGACAGTGGAGTGAGGATCACAGAAGATGAATTGATGCCTTTGAGTTGTGATGTTGAAGAGTACGGAATATTCTGTGGACTGCCAAAAGAACAAACATATTCTTCAGAAAGTACAGCCAGAGTGCTTGCTATTTAAAGGCTAGGATGGCAAAGCTTCATCTCACATATTTTGACTATGTTGCTAGAAGAGGCTATTCCTTGGAGAGGAACATCATGCTTGGAGAGGAGGATGATCAGAGGAAGAGAGAAAGACCTTCAATGAAGTTGATTGTCACAGTGACTACAACAATAGGCATAGGCATGACAGAGAGGATGTGGATAGCACAGGATAGGACAAAATTCAGATCCATTGTTCGTAATAGTGTTAAACAAGGCCCCAGAAATTGACAGCATACCAATTGACATATTTCAGCAAAAGATGCTTCCTTGAACACACTCACCAAGTTATGCAAACAAATATGGAGGACAATTACCTGGCCAACTGATTAGAAAAGATCCATATATATTCTCCTTTCAAAAAAAAGTGATCAGATAGAGTGTGGAAACTATTGAACAATATCATTAACATTATATGCAAGCAAGATCTGCAGAAAATGATCCCAAAACAACTGGAACAGCACATCAACAGAGAACTGCCAGATGTGTAGGCTGGGTTTAGAAGAGGCCATATCACTAGGGACATAATAGCAAATGTTAGATGGATCTTAGATGAAAGCAGAGAGTATCAGAGGAAAGTCTATCTGTATTTCACTGATTATACAAAGGCATTTGACTGTGGGATCACAACAAACTATGGATGGATTTGAGAAAAATGGGAATCTCAAAACACTTGATTGTGCTTATGTGAAACCTGTACTTGGAAGAGGAGGCAGTCATCAGAACAGAGCAAGAAAAGACTAATGGTTCAAAATCAGGAAATGTGTATGCCAGAGATGCATCCTTTTTTCGTACATTTTCAATCTATATACTGAACAGATCATTCAGGATGTTAGGGTTTATGAAGAGGAACGTGGCATCAGAATTGGAGGAAGACTCATCAACAGCCTGTATTATGCAGATAGCACAACCTTGCTTGGCAAAACTGAACAGGATTTGACACATTTGCTGCAGAAGTTCAAGACAGAATCACGAAAACAAAGATTTGTACCTCTTTGCCAATTGGCAGCAGGCTTATAGACAGAGAAGAGATTGAGATTTTTTTTTT
>NW_006399988.1:3577976-3584325 GCF_000299155.1 Elephantulus edwardii
TTTGGATATGGTGCAAGAGGGACTGGTCATTGGAGAGGGACATCAAGCTTGAAAGGGTCGGAGCACAATTCAAGAGAGGAAAACCCTGGATAAAATGGGTTGATTCAGTGACTGGGGTAATGGCGCTAGGTGTGTCAGGGACAATGAAATTGTTTCAAGTTAGAGCAGAGTTCAGAGATGTACGGTCACTATGAGTTGAAGTTAACTTGATGGCACGTTACAATGTGAATTATACTCGATTCTAAAAGCATCTGACAAAATTGTCTTGATGGAAGTGTAATCAGAATACTCCTTAGAGGCAAGGATGAGAAAGATTCTACACACATACTTTGAGCTTGAGCATGATAGAGATCATGAGGTTAACACAAGATGGGGCAAGGCCCAGATCTGTGATTTCTAGGGTTACGATGAGTCTTAGTTGACTGGACAGCACCTAACAACAAAAATGTCTAATTTTGAGGATGAAAGATGGTCAGTGTACTCCCACTACAATTTAAATCTTTGGTAACTTTATGAGGGTCATTATAAGTCAAAGTCAACCAAATTTCAGGGGGTAAGTGAGTCAATGACTAAGGATTTTATTTTTTAAATGCAGACATTTCTCCCTACACTTTTCTTCATTAATTGTACATAAGTATATGATTGTATCTCAGGTCTCATTTCTATCATCAAGTCCATGTTTTCAGGCTACTAATCCTTCTTCTTGTTTTCAACTTTTGCTTTCCAGTCACCCCCTATTATCAAGGTATCTTGGTTTTGATTGATTTCTGACTGCAAAAAGTTGGTAGGCGTCATCTATTTCCTCTTCTTTGGAACTGGGTGTTGATGCATATATTTGAATGATAGTGGCATTATCACTTCTTCCTTTTATGTGTATGGATATTATCCTGTCACTCACAAAACTATATTTCAAGATGGATCTAGAAATGGTCTTTTTAAAAATTTAAATAAAATTCTTATATACTGGTTTACTCATAAAGTCTGTATACAGTATTTTTTATACCAGATCTTTTCCATTTCCTTTACCCACTCCTACCTCTACCCATCAAATTCTCCCTTACACCCACCTATCCTCTCTTCCTTCCACCTATCAAACACTCCCTTACCCCTGCCCATCCTCACCTCTTTATTTATAAAAAGAAATGTTCTTTTTAATAATAAACTAACATCATTTTTTCTTAGCTTTTCATTTCCAGGATAGAAAATCATATGATTATCTGAATCAAAATGTCCCATGCCAACCCATTTCATATCACTAACATTTACTATGTCTATAATTACGCATTCCAAAGGTGTTGACAAAACTGGAAAACTATCTGCAGAAAACTCAAGCAAGATCCACACCTCACTCAATACACAAAAACAAACTCAAGGTAGATCATGGACCTAGGACTAAAACCAAGGATTATAAACTTCATTAAAGAAAACCTTGGAAGAACTCTAGAAGTCCTAATCTACAACATAAACAATCTTCGAAGCATCCTGAAAAACCTACAACCAGGAGAGGATAAAATAGATGGATGGGACCTTCTAAGACTCAGATCCCTATGTACATCCATAAATTTCTCCAACAGGGTAAAAAGGGAAGCCATAGACTGGGAAAAAGGATTTGGTAATGACATATTAGATAAGGGGCTTATATCTAGAATTTATAAAATACTCAAGCACCATAACAAGATAAAAATAAATTACCCAATTGAAAAATGGGCACAGGATATGAGCAGACACTTCACCAAAGACGACATTCAGTTGGCAAACAAACACGTAAAGAAATGTTCACAATCCCTAGCTCTAAGAGAGATGCAAATCAAAACAAGTATGAGATATCATCTCACCTCAGTAAGTATAACAAAATTTAACAGAACAGCAAACAACAAATACTGGTGAGGTTGTGGAGAAACTGGATCCCTTATTCACTGTTGGTGGGAGTGTAAAATGGTGCAACCACTATGGAAGGCAGTATGGCCCTTTCTCAAAAAGTTGCAAATAGAAATACCACTTGACCCAGCAATTCCAATAGTGGGGATATACCCCAAAGAAACCATAATTGCCACCCAAGCAGATATATTCACACCCATGTTTATAGTGGTTTTGTCCATAATAGCAAAGAATTGGAACAACCTAAGTGCTCATCAACAAACGAATGGATAGAGAAGCTGTGGTATATTCACACAATGCTTTGAAAAACAATGAACTCATGAAATATTATTCAAAATGGGTGACCCTGGAGGACATTATGCTGAGTGAGCTATCTCAGTCACAAAAGGACAAATACTGCATAGTGCCTCTGTTGTAAAACAGGACTGACATTGGAGTTGGGGAAAAACTGAGAAAGATGGGATAAATAGTGTATACTGCATTGAAACAGCTGAGGGAGAGAACTGTTTAAACTAAATATGTGATTAGGTATTATTGTCATGACAGGAGCCCAGAACAAAGGCTGCATAGTTGAGCAAACTGGAGGGGAAGAATTGTGTAACAATGAAATAAGTTTTTTAATTCTTTTTTGCTTTTTAAAGAGAAGAAAAAATTGGGGAGGATGGGTGGGCAGAGAGAAAAGTGCAACAATGAATGAATGAAAATCTAAAGTCTCTGTAAATTTTCATTAAAATTAATAATTACAATAAAAAATTTTAAAAATAATTCATTTCTTCCCTAACAATATCTAATTTTCCCACATTCATGCTTCTCATATTCCATGTTCCTACTAGTAGTGTGTGTTAGAAACTCTTTTTCCTCTTTTGTGTACCTTTTCTAAGAACTCTAAATGGTGACCACACACGTAGATTTCACCTGATGATCTATACAGAAATCAGACTGATTACATTTGAGGGGGTGGCAAACACTGGAGAAGCCCAATATCAGCTGTGAAAACTATGCCAGGTGCTGATTGTGGTACAGATCATCAACTCTTCATATGCAAGTTCAAACTGAAGCTGAAGAAAATAAAATCCAATCCACAAGAACCAACGTTCAATCTTGAGTCTTTATCCTTAATATTTAGTGACCATCTCAGGAACAGGTTTGAGGTTTTGAATACAAATAAGCAAAGACCGGATTAGCTGTGGGAGAGTATCAAGAATATCATCCATGAAGAATGTAGAAAAACATTACAAAGATAGAGACAGAAGAAAAGACCAAGATGGATGTCAGAAGATACTCCAGAATCACTATACCAAAAATTATTGGCTGACACCGAAGAATTTTCTGGAACAACATATGATCAAGAGCCTGTGGTGATGAACAAGGAAGCTCAAGTTTCTCTGAAGGAATTGGAAAAAAACCCCAACAAACCAAGGCCCTAGGAATTGATGGAATATACCAGTTGATGTATTTCAGCAAACAGATGCTGCCTTGGATGTGCTCACCAGATTATACCAAGAAATCTGGAGTATAAATACCTGGCTGGCTGACTAGAAAAGATCTATATTTATTCCCATTCCCCAAAAAAGTGACCTGATAGAGTGTGGAAATGACAAACAATATCACTAATATCACAGGCAAGCAAGAGCCTCCTAAAGATTATCTAAAACTTGCTAGAACTACTGTTCTCTACGTCAGCAGAGAATTGCCAGATGTGCAGGCTGGGTTTAGAAGAGGCTTTGAAACTAAAGACATCATTGCCAAAGTTAGCTGGATCTTGGCTGAAAGCTGAGAGTCCTACAGGAATGTCTGTCTGTGTTTCATTATCTATGCAAAGGTATTTGACTGTATGGATGACAATAAGTTGTGGCTAACCATGAAAAGAATCCCAGAATGTGTATTTTGTGGTATGTGAAACCTATACTTGCACCAAGAAGCAGCCCTCAGAACAAAGCAGGGAAACACTGTTCAGGATCCAGAACGACGTATTCCAGGAATACATCCAATCTCCATACCTTTCCAATAAATATGCAGAAAAGATCATTTGATAGTCTGGACTTGATAAGGAGGAACATGGCATCAGGATTAGAGGAAGACTCATCAACAACCTACATTATGAAGATGACGCAACCTTGCTTGCTGAAACTGAGGAGGACATGAGACATTTGCTGCAGAAGGTCAAGGAGTGTGTTGTTTGTTGTTGTTGTCTTCAATATACATTGAAGCTCAACATCAAGAAAATAAAGATTCTCACTCCGGGGCCAATTGATAGCTTCATAATAGACGGAGAAGAGATTGAGATTGTTAACAACTTCAGCTTGCTTGGTTCCATAGTCAACACTCTTGGCACCAGGAGTCAGGAAATCAAAAAGAAGTTGTCTGGAGACTAAGGTGAGCTTGATCCAGGTCATAGTCTTTGCAATAACTTGCTATGTGTCAGAGAGCTGGACAATGACTAAGGATGATAGAAGAAGGATCAATGCCTTTGAATCATGGTGCTGGAGAAGAGTCTTGAACATACCATGGACAGCTAAAGGATCAAACAAGTATGTCATGGAAAGGGTGAAACTAGGCTGCTCTTTGGAGGCCAGTATTTTGAAGTTCAGTCTTACATACTTTAGACACAAGGCCAGGAGGGTCCAGTCCTTGGAGAAGAACAGCATGTTTGAAAGTGTGGATGGACAGCGCAGGAGAGTATAATCCGGAATGAAATGGATTGGTCTGGAGAAGTGGGATTGGGTCTGTCGGAGACAATGAGATTGGCTCAGGATAGGGAAGGGTTAAAAGCTGTTGTACATAGGGTCTCTATGATTTGCAAGCCACTAGATGGCACATAACAACAACAACTTTCATTCTTTGACATAATGTTTCTTACCATCATTCTCATAAATTTTGTTATTTAAAATTAACCACCATTAAACTATGCACCATCTCTTCAGATCCCTGCTAGATCTTTCCCATTTCCTTAACCCCTGCTCTTCACATTTCCCCCATAATTATGATCTATTTGAGTAATATCTTTAGTATAAAGTCTGTTCATGTCTTTAATACTTTTTGGCTATTCGAATGCTTGTATTTTTGTTATGTTGTTGCAGTGTTGCATGAATTTTGGACATTAGACTTTTATCACATATATGGTTTCCCAAAAATCTATAGTTGTCTTTTTTCATTTTTCTTATGCAGTTGTTTTATGAACAAAATATGTACTTTCTGGAAGACTTCATTTCAACTTGCTAAACAGCACACCTCTGGAAACTCTGTGAACTTTGATTAATGGCGATGGTTGTGGAAGGGCTTCAGGTCTTTTGTTCATGGTGCTCGACTTGATGGCAGTCAACAACATTCATCTGTTTGGAGTTTTGCCACTCATATTTTTGTTGACATATCTGATAATCCATTGCTAAAAATTAGGCTCCACAACTTCATTTTTTAATTTTCTTCTAAGTATTTTATAGCTTTAAGTTTTGCATTAAGTCCTTGATCTGTTTGGACCCCTTTTTTGTGCATTATTTGATAGTAGGTTACTGTTTCTGTATGTGGAAATCTAATTGCCTTGGCAAGATTTAATCTCATTAGGTAGATCTTGTATTTTTGTCATGAATCAGTTGACTGTAGCTATAGAGGTGTACTTCTGGATTCTGAATTTTATTCTTTTTGACTAAGTGTTTGTTATATCAGTATCAGGATGTTTTGCTTACTACAGCTTTATACTATATTTTGAAATGAGAAAGTGTGAGTGAGTATCCTACTTGATTCCTTTTTCTAAGATCATATTTTTATTAATTTGCATACAATACTTTTTGCATTCTGTTTTATTCATGTACATAATACTTTTTACAATAATTTATATACATTGTAATTTATATAATTACTATCTATTTGTTCTATCTATCTAATGCCTATTATTGTGCCACCTTTTCAAGTCCTCATGGAATCGTTCCTATTTTTCACCTTCCCATCTGCCCACTGAATTCTACAATCCTAGTGTCATTCCCTTCCCCAATTTCCCACAACTTTCTCCCTTTTCCCTTCCCCTTTTAAACTTTTATACACATCTTGCTGAGTAATCCAACTTTTACAATAATGCTATTACGCTATATTTTTCCTCATGTTGTGTTTTTATGTTATGTGCTGTCGAATCAACTATGACTCATAGTAATTTTATGAAAAACAGCTCTAAGTCTTGCCCTATCCTGAGACAGCCTCACTATCCTGACCAATTGACACAGTCACTGTGTCAATCTATCTCATCTAGGATCTTCCTCTCTTGCACTGACCTTTTACTCACCTAAGCATGATGTCCTTTTCCAAACACTGGCTCCTGCTGACAACATGACCAGAGTATGTGAAACGGAGTTTCAAAATCCTTGCCTCCAAGGAGCAATCTGCTTTCAATTCCTTCACAAAAGAACTTTTTTCTCTTGGCTGTCCATGGTATTTTTATTACTCTTCTCCAGACCCAGAGAAACCCGGCCAGAGAGGGAGG
>NW_006399988.1:3587523-3589521 GCF_000299155.1 Elephantulus edwardii
GAAACGACTAGACGGCACATAACAACAACAACAGCATCACAGTTCAAAGGCATTGATTATTTTTCCGTCATCCTCCTTCATAATTCAGCTGTATGGATAGCAAGCAGTTGAGAAGACCATGGTCTGGATCAGATACATCTTAGTCTTCAGACTGACGTCATTGCTATTTTCCATTCTGGAGAGTCCCTAGTAGCAGGTTTTCTGAATGTAATTAATCTTTTGATGTCGTGACTGCTTTTGCCAAGTATGTTGATTGTGGATCTGAGAAAGATGAAACTATTAACAACTTCAATCTTTTCTCCATCTATCATGATGCTGCCTATTAAGATGGTGGTGAGCATCTTTGTTTTCTTGATGTTGGGATGCAATCCATTTTGAAGGCTGTGGGCCTTGATTTTTTGTAAGCAATTTCGGCGAACAAGATTATGTCTTCTACGTAAGGCAGGTTGTTGATGAGTTTTCCTCCAGTTCTGATGACTAGTACAGCCTGTTAAATGATCTGTTCAGTATATAGATTGAAAACATATGGAGAAAGGATCCATCCTTGATTCACTTCTGTCTTGATTTCGAACTATGTCGGTGGTTTTTTTTTCTGTTCAGACCACAGATTCTTAGTCTAAGCTTGAGACTCAATTATTTCACTCAGCATAATGCCCTTCAAGACTCTCTCATATGTTATAGTATATTTTCCTTTTTAAAACCTATTTTTAAATAAAATTTTTACTTTAAATTGGTTTATATACAAAATTCATATACATTGTTTTCACACTGGGTCTTTCACCCTTTCTTTTACTCACCCCTCCCTCGACTCATCAAGTCATGCAACCTTATAATTGTGCTTCCCCCAATGCCTATCCTCACCCCTCTTCTTCCCTCCCTGCCTTTGATCTTATATTTTCTACAATAATGGTTTTTTTTTGTTGTTGTTGTTTTTACAATAATGGTTTTATATAGTATTTGTCCTTATAGGACTGAGTTAGTTCACTTAGCATAATACTCTCCAGTCACTCCCAAATTAGGTAGTAATTTAAAGAATTATGCTCTTGGAAGCTATGTAGCATTCCATTGTGTGAATGTATCATACTTTTCCGATCAATTCCATTGTGGTTGGACGTTTGGGCTGTTTCCATGTTCTTGCTACTGTAAATAATGCTGCTATGAACATTGGTGTACAAGATTCTGTTTGTGTCTCAGTTATCATTTTCTCGGGGTCCATTCCAAGTAGTGGAATAAATGTGTCATATGCAATTTCTATTGTCAGCTTTTTTGAGAAAAGGACAAATTGTCTTCCAAAGTGGTTGTACCATTTTACAATCCCAATAACAATGTATAGGAGTTTCTATCTTGCCACATCCTCTCCAACATTTATTATTTGCTGCCCTGCTAAACTTTTCCACTGCTACTGGGGTAAGAGAGTATTTTATTGTGGTTTTGATTTGCATCTCTCTTATTGCCAGTGATTTTTGGCATTTCTTCGTGTGTCTGTTAACCATGTGGATCTCCTCCTCTGTGAAGTCTTTCCATATCTCTTACCCATTTTGTAATTGGATTATTAGTCCTTTTCTTCTAGAGAGCCAGGCATATTCTGTAAACTTTCATTATGAGACCCTTGTCAGAGATGGTGTTGCCAAATGTTAGCTCCTAGTCAGGAGATTTCCTTTTCATCTTGTTGAAAAAGTTTTTGATGAGCACAGAGATTTAATCTATAGATGTTCCCATTATTCAATTTTATCCTCTTCAAATGGTGCACTACAGGCTGTATTTGGCAGTCTCTTAACATCGTAGTAGAGTAATCCTTCTAAGCTTGATCCCCATTTGTCTCTTATGAACTTTATGGTTTTGGGCTTTGTTCCTAGGTCTCTGATGCATTTTTTTCCCTTTTGTTGTTGTTGTATTTTTGGATCAGGAGGCAGTCGTCAGAACAGAGCAAGGGAACACTGCATGGTTCAAAATTGGGAAGGGCGTACGCCAGGGATGCATCCTATCTCCATACCTCTT
>NW_006399988.1:3590341-3592789 GCF_000299155.1 Elephantulus edwardii
AGAGCGGAGTTTAGGGCTGTTGTACATAGGGTCGCTATGAGTCGCAGGCGACTCGACGGCACATAACAACAACAACAACAACTTTAATGAAAGTTTACAGAGACTTTGGATTTCCATTCATTCATTGTTACACATCCCCCCCGTCCATACTCCCTTCACAGCCCCCAGTTCACTCTTCTCTTTGAAAAGGAAAAGAAAAATGCTTTCATTGTTATACAATCTCCCCCACCCCCCCAAGTCCACTCCACTATGCAACCTTCGTTCTGGACTCCTATCATGACAATAATACCTAATCATATATCACTTTTAAACAGTTATCTCCCTCATCTGTTTCAATGCAGTATACATAATTTATCCTATCTTTCTCAGTCTCCCTCTAACTCCGATGTTAGTCCCATTTTACAACAGTGGCACTATGCTGTATTTGTCCTTTTGTGACTGAGATATTTAACCCAGCATAATGTCCTGCAGGGTCGTCCATTTTGTATAATATGTCATGAGTTCTTTGTTTTTCAATGAAGCGTGGTATTCCATTGTGTAAATATACCAGAGCTTCTCTATCCATTGTTTGTTGATGGGCACTTAGGTTGTTTCCAACTCTTTGCTATTGTGAACAAAGCCACAATAACCACGGGTGTGCATATATCCATTTGTGTGACAGTTATGGTTTTTGGGGGGTATATTCCCACTAGTGGAATTGCTGGGTCAAATGCTATTTCTATTTGTAACTTTTTGAGAAAGCACCTTACTACCTTCCATAGTGGTTGCACCATTTTACACTCCCACCAACAGTGAATAAGGGATCTAGCTTTCTCCACAACCTCACCAGCATTTATTGTTGGATCTCTGATCCACTTCGAGTTGAATTTTTTTGTGAATGGTGTGAGATGTGGATCCTGTTTCAGCTTTCTGCAATTTGCAGTCCAGTTTTACCAACACCAGTGTTGAAGAGATTGTCATTTCCCCATTTGATAGGTTTCATTTTCTTGTCAAGTATCAGTTGACCATAGATAGATGGGTCCATTTCTGAGTTCTCAATTGTGTTCCATTGGTATATATACCAGTACCATACTGATTTGGTTACTACCACTCTATAATGTGTAATAGTAGGTTTTGAGGTCAGGGAGTGCAATGCCTCCCATTTAATTTTTTTTTCTGAAGTGCTTTTCTCTCCAAATAAACTTGACAATTTGAATTTTGATCTTTGTAAAAAAAATTAATCTGGTATCTGTATTGGGTTGTGTTGAACATGTAGATTGCTTTTGTTAGGATTGTCATTTTCACAATATTGAGTCTTATTCATGAACAGGGAAGACTTTCCCATTTTTTTAAGCCTTTTATTTTATCTTGCAAAAATGTTCTGTAAGCTTTTTTTGTATAGATCTTTTGTGACTCCAGTTTGTTTGACTTCCAAGTATCTCAATTAGTGATTGGCTATTGGAAATGGTATTGCTTTCTTGGTTTCTTTCTCTGAGTTTTCTGTATTACTGTAGAGGAAACCTATTTATATTTTAAATATTGATCTTGGATCTTGCCACTTTATGAAATTGGTCTACGAGCTCTCTACTAGCTCTAACAGGGTTTTCTGTGTAGACTACCTTGTCATCTGCATATAGTGACAGTTTAACAATTTATTTGTCGATGGGGATACATTTCATTTTCTTCTCTTGTCAAATTACTTTAGCAAGTACTTGCAGAACAATATTGAATAGAAGTGGGGACTCTGGGCATCCTTTTCAGGTCCCTGTTTGCGAAGAAAATGCTTTTAGTCTTTCTCCATTGAGAAAAATATTGCCTCTTGCTTTTGCATATATACTATTATTTATTTTGAGGAAATACGCTTCTATTCCAGTATGTCTTAGTCAGGAAGGGTGTGGAATTTTGTCAAAGCCTTTTCTGTACCAATTGCTTTGATCATATGGTTCTTGTTATTTGCTTTGTTAATATAAATTATGTTGCTTGTTTTTATTATGTTGAAGCATCCTTGCTTTTTCATGAATCCCACTTTGTCATGATGAATTCTTTTTTTATGCACTTTTGGATTCTATTGGTTAGGATTTTGTTAATGGTTTTTGTGTCTATGCTCATGAGAAATATTGGTCTATAGTTTTCTTTTTTGGTAATATTTTTGCTTGGTTTTGGTATCAGGGTTATCTTTTTTTCATATAATGTCTCTAGGAGTGTTCCTTTTTTGTCTATTATTTGACATAACTTTAGTAGAATTGATGATGAATCCTCTCTGAATGTTTGGTAGAAAGCAGTTGTGAAGCCCTTTGGTCCAGGACTTCTTTTTTCGTGGGAGAGTTTATTTATGATGTGCCCAATTTCTTCTTTTGTGATGGGTCAGTTCAAATTATCCACATCTTTTCTGTAATGAATTTCATAGTCCTTGGTTTTAGTCCTAGGTCCATGATCCACCTTGAGTTGGTTTTTGTGTATGGAGTGAGG
>NW_006399988.1:3596439-3598049 GCF_000299155.1 Elephantulus edwardii
AAAATGTCAGTTCAGCGCCTGCTAGGGCAATCTCTTGTCTAGAAGAAGTTTCTTTTGATTCACCTCTCCATAGACTTGGACTTCAACTTTTTTATTGTCACCAAGTTAATTAGCTGTTTATCACATCTTATTTGTTATTTCATTTTACAAGAGAAAATAAAAGAAACAGGAGGCTACTTACTCTGCCCGGGACCACACAGAGACTAATTTCTTGAGCCAGGGTTTTGTTAGAAGCCAAGATGCTTTCAAAATTTAAGGATTAAACTGGAGGATCTTGAGTAGTTAGATATAGAAGGTGATAGAAACTATCCACTGGGGATGCAGGACAAGTGTGATTTCCTCAATTTGAGTTCAAAAAGCAACTATCTATGTTCCTCTCTAATATACAGCTTCTGCCAGGGGATGTTGTATGTAGGGTGTTTTGTTGTTGTTGCTGTTAAGTAGTAAAGATAAATTCACATATAAAAGTAACTGTACTTTAACTCATAATGTTGGTTTCTAAACAGTTGGAATCCAAAGTAACATCAGGTAGAATGAGCCTGAAACTGGACGAAGGGGAGGACAACCAATTAAAATGTTTGCCCTTGAGATGATGCCAACTTATTGTGACTCTATGTTTGTCAGAGTACAGCTGTTCTCCATAGGAGTTTTGGCAGTTAGTTTTGGAAGCAGATTAGCATATTTTTCTTCCATGGTGCTTCAGGGTGAATTAAAACTTTCAACCTTTAATTTAGCAGTCAAACATAACAATCGTTTCCACATCCCAGAAACTTGATAGGAAGAGAAGAAAAGGGGGGGAAATGGTTTTCTCTAATACCAGAGGAACCCTGTTTATCTTCTTATTGACTTGTTGTTCCTTTTATTCACAACAATGACTTTTGAAGTCCTAATGCAGATGCTTCTTCCTTAATTTTTCTTTTATTGAAATAAGATGGTTAAATGGAGGCACCAGAACTGAGTCATGTTCTTCACCATGATGATGTTGTTGTTAAGTGCCGTCAGTGGTTACTCCACCATGATAGGCTAAGAAATAGAGTTGACCTGAGTCTTTAAAGAATAGTATTTACCTCAGCATGTTATAACACTGAGAAAGAGAAAGCATTGAATGGCAATTTCTTCTTCTTCTGTTTCCTGTACATTAAGGCGAATAAAGAGAGAAATGTAGACGTCTTTCAAAATGTTGCTAATCAACATTGAATGTCTCAGTGATAACCATATATTTTTCTTTGTTTATTAAAAACAAAAGGATGGTATGTAAGAGTTTTTGTTTCCAGGTAAACTGTCATGTCTATAGTCATAATTGTTATGTTGTTGTAATGTGCTATCAGTTGCCTGTGACTCATAGAGACACTCTGTAAAACATTTCTGAAACTTGTCCTATCCTGAGTCAGTCTCATTGACTCTGACACACCAAATTCCATCATCTCAGTTATCGTGTCAATCCATCTAACAGACTTTTTTTGTCAAGACCTTGAGGTTTTCTGTGTACACTATCATATCATCTGCATATGGTGACAGTCTGCATATAGTGACAGTTTCACCATCTCTTTTTCCATCTGGATGCCTTTTATTTCCTTCTGTTTGCATATTCCCAGGATGTTGTTGTTGTT
>NW_006399988.1:3599464-3603243 GCF_000299155.1 Elephantulus edwardii
GTTAACTGAAATATGTCAATTGGTATACCATCTATTCCTGGAGCCTTATTTTTTACCCTTTCCTTCAAAGCAGCCTGAGCTTCTTCTTTCATCACCATAGGCTCTTGCTCATATGTTGTTTCATGAAATTCTTCTGTGTCTTCCAATTCCTTTCGATACAGTGACTCAGTATCCTGTTTTGCTCTTACCAAAGTATAGGTCAACTTGAAAGAAGCTTAAAAAAGATGCAGACAATTTAAAATTGAAGGTCAGCCAGTTTAACCTTCTGGATATGTTCAGGTTGCTGCACCCAATCAAAATCCATTAACTTTCTTCTCATGTATATTTTACAAAATAGATTATATATTAGCACACAAAAAAGAGCTACAATAAATTAAAAAACATTGAACTAATACAAAGTATGTTCTCAGGCCATAATTCTATAAAATTAGATTTTTTTTTAACCCAGAGTAAAGCTTCAGAACCACTCATGCAGAAGCTAAAGAACACCCTGCTAGAACATGATTGGTTTATACAAGAAATAAAGAATGAAATAAAATAAGTTATTCGAAGCGAATGAAAATAAAAATACAACAAACCAAATCTCTGGAATGCAGTTAAAGTAGTCTTTAGGGTGCAGTTCATAGCAATAGGCACACACATATAAAAGGAAGAAAGAAGAAAAATCAACAATATAACTCCACATCTTCATTAAATAGAAAATTAAAAAAAATACCCCACAACCAACCCAAACCATACAGCCTGTAGAACAAAGAAAGTTATAAGGACAAGAGCTGAAATCACTGAGTTAGGAAGCAGAAAACAATTGAAACAAACAATATGTCCAAGAGCTGGCTTTTCAAAAGGTGAATAAAACTGACAAACATCATGCTTGGGAGGGTGGAGGTACAGCGCAGGAGAGGAAGGCCCTCTATGAGGTGAATTGATTCAGTGACTGGGATAATTGAGATGGGAGTTTCAGAGACAGTGCGATTGGCACAGGACAGAGCGGAGTTTAGGGCTGTTGTACATAGGGTCGCTCTGAGTCGCAAGCGACTCGATGGCACATAACAACAACAACAACCAGTCTTGTGGTGATGTCTATTTTTTTCTTCAATTTTATTAACTGTTCTTTTAGCTACTTTTCAGCTCTCTCATGTGGTGCATAAATTTACCAAGGTTATATCTTCTTAATCTATTTGTTTTTAATAATTACATAATTCCCTTTCTTATCTTTTATGGTGGTTTTCAACATGAAGTCTATTATATCTATAATTATTATTGCCATTTCTGGGTTTCTACTTGGTATGTTTGTTTGTTCCCTCCCTCCACCCCCCAGCTTTTACTTTTGAGTCTGTCTTTTTCTTCCCTTCTTTGATGTGTCTCTTGAAGACAACATATTGTTGTTTTTAATCCTTTGTGCTACTCTTATATTTAGTCCATTCATAATGTGATTATTGACAGGCCAGGTTTTCTCATTCTCATTTTGCTGTATTTGTTGTTTCTGATTACTATGGTTCATCCACTTTGCTTTGGTGTCTCCATTATGTAGCACTTCACTTAAAAGTTCTTGTAGTTTTGTTCTTGTTTTCACAAATTCCTTAATTTCCTTCTTTTCTGTGAATGATTGGATTTCTCCTTTATATTTTACAGACAGCTTTGCTGGGTACAGGATCCTTGGATCACATTTGTGTTCTTTCAACTTTCTGTATATATCATTCCATTGTCCTTTTGCTTGCATGTTTCTGCTGAGAAATTCGAACTTAATTGTCTCCCCTTGTAAGTGACTTCCACTGCCCCACACTCTGCTTTTATTATTCTATCCTTATGTTTTTAATTTGGAGAATTTGACTATCATATGTCTTGATACTTCTCTTTTTTAGTCTAGTCTATTTGGGGTTCTCTCTGTTTCTTGAATTTACTTTCCTCTATTCCTCACATTAACTGGAAAGTTTTTCTAGTACCTCTTCTAAATTTTCTCACTGATTTCCCTATATCTGTCATGTTCTCAAATTCCAATCTTATGTTGTTCTTTTGATGCAGTCCCATCTAGTGGTTTCTTCATTTTCTTTATATCTCATCTCTGATTTTTCTTCAAGTATATTTCTGCTGATGACACTTACAACAACAACAACGAGAGAGCTCAGTTGGGACAGAAAGAGATGCTACCAAACCAAAGGTGAATAACTTTAATCCATGGTCCTGCTTTTAATGTTTTTGGTCAAACATTCTTCTAGATTTTATAGTATTGGGCTGTATATTTGATGTACAGAAGTAACTCATGATTACTGTAATGCTGAACACTGTGCCACTGGTGTGTTAAATGTGATAATGGTCACTCATGGTGGACAGTGTTTGGTGGAGCTCCCTGATTAAAACAAGCTTGGAAGCAGGAGTGACATCCACTTTCGAAATAGCTTGCCTCCAGAAACCCTATGAACCTGGAGAAACTATCAAAGTTATACAAGTGTTCAGGTCTTTCATAGGTTCATAGGGTCGCTATGAGTCGCCTACGACTTGAAGGCACTTAACAACAACAACAACAATAACAACAACAACAACAACGTATTTCCATTGAGGCTCTTGTTTTCCAGCTCACTAACCTCTGTTCTGTCTCTTCAGTTTAATGGTTTTGTCCCTCCAGTGTGTTGGAGACTTCTGCCATTTAATTTTTTATATTCTGGATTACATTTTCATGCGTTTCTGACATTTACGGTACTGTGTTGGCTGTACTCTCTCTGTCTTATGATGATTTTTTATGTTCTTGTACCATTTTATTTATACTTTCAAGTTTGCATTTTCTTCTATAATTGTTTGAGTTGTTCTTCATCAATACATTTATTCTGGTTCTCTATCTCTGGTGTATTCACTTTCTTAACGACTCCATTGTTTCTTCAACTATTTGCATTTTCTTGTATAGCTGTACAAATAACTCCACATCAACATATTTCTTCTGGTCTCTGTATCTGGGGTATTCATTGGTCTGCTTTTTTAAAAGAAAGGTTATTTGTTTTTAAGTGATATTTGAGACTGTCTTTATTCACATTATGTGAATCTTTTCTTTGTGGATGTTAGGCTGTTATAACTGTTTAATGTCACAGGGGAAGGCAAAGTTCTGTGAAAAACATGTATATTAGTGTCCCCTTTTTGGCGCAAGTGCCCAAAGAGGGGTGAGTGTTGTTCTCTGGAAATCATGGCTGACCACATCTATTCTCCTTTGCCTTAAGAAATATTTTTTTCTCTTTTAAAATTAATTTTAATGAAAGTTTACAGAGTCTTTGGATTTCCAGTCATTCTTTATTGCATTTTTCGCCCTGCCCACCCCCCCTCCCAATTCGCTCTTCTCTTTGAAAAGTAAAAGAAAAATTCTCTCATTGCTATACAATTCCTCCCCCCAAGTCCATTCCACTATGCAGCCTTCATTCTGGACACATGTAATGACAATAATAACTTATCATATATACTTTTTGAACAGTTGGCTCCCTCATCTGTTTCAATGCAATATACATTATTTATCCCCTTTCTCAGTTTCCCCTCATCCTCTAAGTCAGTCCCATTTTTCAACAGTGGCTCTATACAATATTTGTCCTTTGTGATGGATCTCTTTTTGACTGTGCTCTGTAGGGACTAAGAATGCTGTGGACACAAGGCTACTGCTGCACCCTCAAATTAAATCCCTCTCTTTGTCCCAGAAGTACTGTTGTTGTTGTTATGTGCCGTCGAGTCGTTTGCGACTCATAGTGATCGTATGTACAAGAGCCCTAAACACCGTTCTATCCTGTGCCAACCTCGCTGTCTCA
>NW_006399988.1:3603918-3607880 GCF_000299155.1 Elephantulus edwardii
CCAATTGCCACAGTGCTTGTCAAAGTCAGTTCTGATTAATCTTCTTTGTCAGTGTGTCCTTTGCCATTCCCTATCACTCCTCCCTGAGAGAGACTTCATGCCTTAAGAAATCTTAAGTCTTCTCTTCATGTTGCACTCAGGAAGATTCAAGGACAGAGAATCTGAATGATAGAGCACAGGTATATATTGTTCTCCAGAAACCACAGCTGTCAACACCTGTTCCCCTTTGTCTTAATAAATCTTTAGTCTTCTCAGAGTGTTGCATTCAAGAAGAGTCAAGGACAGAGTACCTGGATGATAGAGTGCTGGAATATATTATTCTATAGATAATATGCTTGGTCCAAACCTGTTCCCCATTGGCCTAGATAATCCAAAGCCTTCTCCATATGCTGCAGTGAGGAACATTCAAGGACAGAGTATTAACAACTTAGTTTTAATATGCATCAGAGAGCTGGACAATGACTAGGGATGACAGAAGGAGAATTGATGCCTTTGAGCTGTAGTGTTGGAGAAGAATATTGAATATACCATGGACTGCTAAGAAAAAAGTTTGACCTGAAGCAGGTGAAACTAGGTTGCTCCTTAGAGGCAGGATTCTGAAGCTTTGTCTGACATACTTTGGACACGTTGCAAGGAGAGACCAGTCCTTGGGAAGGGATGTCATGTTTGGGAAGGTGGAGGGACAGAGCAGAAGCGGAAGACCCTCAATGAGATGGATTGATTCAGTGACTGGGGTAATTGGGGTAGGTGTGTCAGAGATAGTGAGATTGGCACAGGATATGGCAGAGTTTAGGGCTGTTGTACATAGGGTAGCTATGAGTCAAAGGTGACTGGATGGCACATAACAACAAGAACAATGTTTTAATATCTACAAAGAACAGGAGTGAAGGACTTAGTCCTCCATGATCAAAGATCTGGAACTGTCATGCTGGCATATACCTGGACAGTGAAAAGTCTGTAGCTTCAGAGATAGAATAGAACAATAGGAGGGAATTGGTAAATAGTGAAGACCAACAAAACAAAATTCCACTACTATGGAGTTGATGATAACTCACCGATGCTGCAGGATGGAGTAGAACAGGCTCATAGGGTTTCCAAACTGTAATCTTTGAGAAAGCTTACTCTTTCTTCTTTCTCCCATAAAGCTGCTGGTGAGTTCAAACTGACAGCCTTTCTGTTAGAATCTGAGGACTGCTATTACTACTGTGTCACCAATACATAAATAATTTTTCCTACCCAGTCTTTTTTTTTAAATTATTTTGTTCAGTTATCTTTTCCCTTTTAAAAATGTTCACATTGGAGTGCTTACAAAGTTTATATACATTGTGTTTCACCTTATTCTTCATTCATATTCAATCATCCTTATACATTATGCTGTATACAATTAATCACCATTGGTCCTTGCCCATCGTTATCCTGTCTTTTCACCCAGATCCTTTGAATTTCCTTCACCCTCTCCCTGCACCCACCAAAATATGAAATCCTGTTATTTTGCCACTACCCATCCTCACTCCTCTGCTCCCACCCCTTCCTTCCTTGCATTCCCATATGTTTTACTAGTTATAATTGTATTTAACAATAATGGTCTTGTGCAGTATTTGTCCTTATGAGACTGAGTTCATTCATTCAGCATAATGCTTTCAAGTCTATAAAAATTATGTAGTATTTTTCATAATCATTGCCCCTGAATGCTGCTCAATACTCCATTATATAACTGTGCCACAATTTCTCAGCCCACTGAGTAGTGACTGGAAATTTGGGCTGTTTCCATGTTCTTGCAATGGTGAATAATGCTGCTATGAATGTTTATGTACAAATCTTGCTTTACATCTCAGTTTAAATTTCCCCAAGGTATATTACTAGTGTGTTGTGAGTCAGTTTTATGCTGGAAGTTATGATGGCCTCTTGCATCTTGAGGAGGGACAAGTATGGAACACTCAGTACTCTTAATGCCTTTCTTATTATCCCAAGTGAGTGTCAGCAGATGGCACTTGCCCAATGAACTGGGAGTCTTTGGCTAACGGTCTGCCAGCATGTGGGCGTACAGAATTTTTAAATGCTGAAATGCTTGGCCTTGCCTTCAGGTCCTTGACCTGCTTTTTATTGTTTTTGGTGAAACATTCTTCTAGGTAGTATAGCACTGTTCTGTCGATCTTCTGCACAGAGGTTAACTCATGGTTGCTGTGATGTTGAACACCGTCACTCTGATATGCCAAATGTGATATTGGTCACCCATGGTGGACAGTGTTTGGTGGAGCTCTCCGACTAAAATAAGCTTATAAGCAGGAGTGGCATCCACTTCTGAAATACTTGCCTCTGGAAACTCTATGAACTTGGAGAAATGAAGAAAGTGGAGCTCTCCAACTAAAACAAGCTTATAAGCAGGAGTGGCATCCACTTCTGAAATACTTGCCACTGGAAACTCTATGAACTTGGAGAAACGAAGAAAGTTATACCAGTGTTCAGGTCTTTTGCTCATAGGGTCGCTATGAATCGCCTATGATTTGATGGCATTTAACAATAAACAACAACATATTCCTAGTAGTGGAATATTTTCTATGCTCAACTTTTTGAGGAAACACCAAACTGCTTTCCATAGTTGTTTTACCATATTGCAATACCACCAACATTGTATGAAAGCTCCTACCTGTCCACATCCTCTCCAACGTTTATTGCTTGTTGCACTACTAAACTTTGCCACTGCTACTGGGGTAGAATAGTATCACATTATGGTTTTTATTTGTATCTTTCTTATTGCCAGTGATTATGAGCATCTCTTCATGTGCCTGTTAGCCATCTGAAAGTGTTCCTCTGTGAAAAATATTTCCATGTCTTTTCTGTAATGGTGTTATCAGTCTTTTTCTTGTGGAAACCATGTAGGATTGTGCAAACTTTTTAAATGAGACCGTTCTCTAAGATGGTATTGCCAAATGTTTTTCCCTAGTCCTTTTCACCCTGCTGTAAAAAGTTTTGATGAGCACAGAGATTCGATCTTTAAAATTGATGAATGTTCTCATTCATCAATTTTATCCTCTCCAGATTGTGCATTTCTGGCTATATTTGTCAATCTCTTTACACTATAGACTAGACATTCTAAGATTGGTCCTAGTTTATGAACTTTATGGACAATCATTCCTAGGGTGATTTGGAATAAAAGAAATCTATGTGAGAATTTTTAACCCAGGCTAGTACTTAGTTAGGTTTAAAATTCCTGCCGTAGTTAAACTGCAATGGTGAAACCAGAATCAACAAACCAAATAATCAACCTGAGAAAAAAAATCTGAGTACCAAGTGAGAGACATTTGCTCAGCGACATAAAATTCCCACTGATTGTGATCTTAGGATACAAATGCAGAGGAAATACTGTAAAGGTGGGCAAAGACACACAGTAAACAAAGATCAGATTTACAGTCTTAAGAACTTAATGTAATGAAATGATCAAAAATAAGCTATAAAATTGATTTACAATAGCTAAGGAAAACTTGTGGACTGGATACAGCAGTTTTCTGTCAGTTTGTGGTTGCATGTTGATGTCATATTTCAAATATCAGTAGGATCACCCATGGTGGACAGGTTTCAGTGAAGCTTCTGGGCTGAAGTAGACTAACAGGGCTGGCCATCCACTTCTGAAATAAGAGGGCTTTGAAACTATACGAATAAAAGGTGGACTTTATTGAATATAATGCTAAAAGATGAACACCTCAGGTTTAAAGACACTCAAGTTGAAAAATGAAGAGAGACAGTTACAAATATTCATTGATAATTGGAACATAGAATGTAATAAGCATGAATCTGGGAAGATTGGAACTTTTAAATAATGTAAGAGAATGAATAAAGATTGGCATCATAGGCATTAGCGAACAGATGTGGCTTTGGTTTATTTGAATAAGATGATCATATTATTCATGGAAACCAGTCTGGACTGCTGGTAGTTCTCTGTTGATGTGCTGTTCCAGTCATTT
>NW_006399988.1:3609958-3632352 GCF_000299155.1 Elephantulus edwardii
GTGTCAGAGACAGTGCGATTGGCACAGGTCAGAGCGGAGTTTAGGGCTGTTGTACATAGGGTCGCTATAAGTCGCAGGCGTCTCGATGGCACATAACAACAACAACAACAACATATTATTCATTATTCTAGAAATGAAAAATTAAGCAATATCTACCTGAAATACAATCCTGTAAGTGATAGGATACTATTAATGTGTATACAAGAAAAAACTGCTAATACAACTATTATTCAAATATATGCACCAATACTAATGCCAAAGATGAATAAATTAAGGATATTTACCAGTATTTATGGCCATAAATGGATAAAATATGCATTCAGGATACATTATTAATAATTTGTTACTGGAATGTAAAAGTGAGAAACAAAGAAGGATTTGTTAAGTGCCATCAAGTCAATTGTAACACATAGTGACCCTATGTCCAACAGCTCTAAACCTTGCCCCTGAACCAACTTTAGTGCTTCTGACACACCTACCCCCATTATCCTAGTCACTGAGTTAATCCATATCATCAACATCTTTCTCTCTTGCACTGTCCCTGCACCCTCTCAAGCATGATGACCCACTCTAAAAACAGGTCACTCCTTGCAACATACCAGAGTATGTCAGACAAAGCTTTAGCACCACAGCTCAAAGACATCAATTCTCCTTATATCATCCCTAGTCATTGTCCAGCTTTCTGATGCATATAAAAGCAATCGCAAAGACCATGGCCTGGATCAGATACACTTTTGTCTCCACACTGACATCATTGCTTTTCAGTACTCTGAAGAGATCCCTGACAGCACACTTCCCTAAAGCAATTCATCTTGTGATTTACTGGCTGCTCATACCAAGAGTGTTGATTGTGGATCCAAACAAACTAAAGCTATTAACACTCTCATTCTCTCCACAATCTATCGTAATGCTCCCAAATGGCCCAATGGTGAGAAACGTCATTTTTGTGATGTCGCGCTTCAATCCATATTTAAAACTGCAGTCCTTGACCTTCTGCGGCAAGCACTTCAAACAAAGTTTTGTCATCTGTGTAACATAGGTTATTGATGAGTCTTCTTCCAATCCTGATCCCACATCCCTTCTCATAGGGCCTAGCCTCCTGGATGATCTATTCTGCACATAGATTGAAAAGGTATGGAGATAGACCATATCCCTTGCATACACTTTTCCTGGTTTTGAAGCATGTAGTGTTTCCTTGCTCTGGTCCAAGTATAGATTTTGCATAAACACAATCAAGTGTTCTGGATTCCCATTATTCTCAAAGTTAGCCACAGTTTATTGTGATCCACACAGTCAAATACCTTTGTATAGTAAATGAAACACACAGACATTGCCCTGGTACTCTGTTTTCAGCCAAGGTCCATTTAACATTAGTTATAGTATCCCTATCACCGTGGCCTCTTCTAAAGTCAGCAGGCACATCTGGCAGTCTCTTTTGATATGCTCTCTTCCAAATATTTTTCAATCATTTTCAGCTGAATCTTGCTTGCATGTCATATTAACGATATTATGCAAGAATTTCTTCACTCTGTCGTGTCACCTTTCTTTGGAATAGGAACAAATATGGATCTCTTCCAGAGACCAAGAAACAGTTGTCTGTATACAACAAGAGAGTAGAGGATTATTTTAAATCAGAAAAGTTGTGCATTAGGTTTGTATCCTTTATCTGTGTCTATTCAATATGCCTGTTGTTGTTATGTAAGTTTTGGTTGTCTAACTTTTAAAAATGTTGTTGATGTGTTATGTGCCATTGAGTCACTTGCGACTCATAGCGACCCTATGTACAAGAGCCCTAAATGCCTTTTTATCCTATGCCAACCTCGCCGTCTCAAGCACACTCATTCCCACCACTCCACTCACAGAATCGATCCATCTCATCGAAGGTCTTCCTCTCCTGTGTAGTCCCACTACTCTGCCAAACACGATGTCCCTCTCCAAGAACAAGTCTCTCCTTGCAACATGCCCAAAGTATGTCAGACGAAGCTTCAGAATCCTTGACTTCAAGGAGCTTTCTGGCTTCACCCTCTCCAGGACAAACCTGTTTGTTCTCCTAGCAGTCCACGGTATATTCAACACTCTTCTCAAGCACCATAGCTCAAAGGCATCAATTCTCTTTATATCATCCCTATTCACTGTCCAACTCTCCAATGCAAAACACATAATTGCAAAGACTATAGCCTGGATCAGGTGCACCTTAGTCACCAGCCTGATGTTGTTGCTCTTCAGTACTCTTGAGAGGTCCCTCACAGCTGATGTTCCCAATGCAATTAATCTACTGATTTCCTGGCTGCTGCTACCTAGAGTGTTGATTGTGGAGCCAAGTAAATTAAAACTGTTAACTAGCTCAATCTCTTTATCATCCATACTGATGCTGCCAATTGGCCCAGTGGTGAGAATCTTTGTTTTCTTGATGTTGAGCTTCAATCCATATAAGAGGTGTAGTCCTTGACATTCTGCAGCAAGCACTTCAGGTCCTCCTCAGTTTCAGCAAGCCGAGTTGTGTCATCTGCATAATTCAGGTTATTGATGACTCTTCCACCATTCCTCCTCTTACAGCCCAGTGTCTCGGATGATCTCTTCTGCATGCAGACTGAGAAGGTATGGAGACAGAATACATCCCTGAAGGACCTGAAGGAGTTGAAAAACAAATTCAAGCCACAGGTGGCAATAATTGAGGATACTTTGGGTAGAATGTTAAATGATCCAGGAAGTATCAAGAGAGGATGGAAGGCGTACATAGAGTCACTGTATCAGAAGGAATTGGCTGACACTGAAGAATTTCATAAAATAACATATGAACAAGAGCCTATGGTGATGAAGGAAGAAGTTCAAATTGCTCTGAAGGAATTGACAAAAAAAAGTCTCCAGGAGTTGACAGCATACCAATTTACATGTTCCAACAAACATACACTGGCCTGGATGTGCTCACTAAGTTGTGCCAAGAAATTTGGGGGACAGGCAGCTGGCAGACTGACTGGAAAAGATAGCTATTTGTTCCCATCCCAAAGAAAGGTGACCCAACAGAGTGTGGAAATTATCAAACAATATCATTAATATCACATGCAAGCAAGATTCTGCTGAAAATTATCCAAAGACATCTGGAACAATATGTGAACAGAGAACTGCCATAAGTGCAGGCTGGATTTAGAAGAGGTTGTGGTACTAGGGATATTATAGCTAATGTTAGATGGATCTTGGCAGAAAGCAAAAAATACAAGAAGGATGTATATCTGTGCTTCATTAACTATGCAAAAGCTTTTGATTGTGTGGATCCCAACAAGCTGTGGCTGACTCTGAGAAGAATGGTAATCCCAGAACATTTGATTGTGCTAATGCAAAACCTATACTTAGGCCAAGAGGCAGTCATCAGAACAGAGCAAGGAGATACGACATGGTTCATAATTCAATATGTATACTGAGAAAACAATTCAAAGAACTAGAATATAAAAAAAGAATGTGATGTCAAGATTGGAGGAAGATTCATTAATAACTTTCCTTATGCAAATTATACAACTTTGCTTGCAGAAAGTGAAAACTTGAATCGCTTACTACCCAAGATAAGGAGAAAGAAAAAAAAAAAGACAAAAACCTGTAGCTTACACTATGGATAACATCTCAACATTAAGAAAATGAATTTTCTTACCAATGGACTAATAAGAAACATCTTGATGTTGTGTGAACTATCAAGTCGACTACAACTCATAGTGACCCTGTGCACAATATCTGTGAACCCTCTATCCTCAGCTAATCTCACTTTCTTCGATATACTAACCCTCATTACCCACTTATTGTGTTAATCCATCTCATCCAAGGTCTTCCTCTCCTATGCTGTCTCTTGACCCTTCCAAGCATGATGTTTCTCTTCAAAGAATAGTTTCTCTTTGCTAGATATGTGAGAAATTTTATGTGAGACATTATCTCAAAATTCTTGCCTCCTAGGAGCAGCTTCATTTCATTCTCTCTAGGACAGACTTATTTGTTCTCTTGACAGTCCACGGTATATTCAATACTCTTCTCCAACACCACAACTCAAAGATAAATTATTCTGTTCTTTTTGGTCATTGTCCAGCTCTCTGATGCATAGCAATTAATTGCAAAACCATGGCCTGGATCAATTGCACCTCAGTCTCTAGACTGACATCCTTGCTCTTCAGGACTCTGGAGAAGTCCTTCACAGCAGATTTTCCTAATGAAATGCGTCTTTAATTTTCCACTCCTGGTGCCAACAGTGTTGATTGTGAAACCAAGCAAGCTGAAATTGTTAACAAATTCAATTTCTTCTCCATCTGTTATGGTGCTGTTGATTGGCCCAGTAGTGAGAATCTTTGTTTTCTTGATATATTCTGCAGACAGATTAAAAAGGTATGGAGACAGGACATATCCTTGACGCTCTTCTTTTCTGATTTTGAACCATTCAGTGTTTCTTTGTTGTGTTCTGATGACTGCCTTCTTGTCCAAATATAAGTTTTGCATGAGCACAATCAAAATATGTTGTTGTTGTTGTTATGTGCCGTCGAGTCGCTTGCGACTCATAGCGACCCTATGTACAACAGCCCTAAACTCTGCTCTGTCCTGTGCCAATCACACTGTATCTGACACTCCCATCCCGATTATCCCAGTCACTGAATCAATCCACCTCATAGGGGACCTTCCCCTCCTGCGCTGTCCCTCCACCCTCCCAAGCATGATATCCCTCTCCAGGGACCGGTCCCTCCTCACAACATGTCCATAGTATGTTAGACGGAGCCTCAGAATCCTTGCCTCCAAGGAGCCACCCGGTTTAACCCTTTCCAGGACGAATCTGTTTGTTTTCCTATATAGAAGATATAAATAATTTAATTTTCATTTGGATTCACAGTCAACAACCATGGTAACAGCAGTTGAGAAAAGCTGATATCAGGGACCTCTTCAATGTGATAAAGACCAATTTTTTTCTGTTTCAGAGAAAAGGACACTGATCTCTTCCATAGTATTTTTAATTGCTTTGTATTCATGTAAAAGTTGGATAATGAATAAAGAAGAGAGAAATATTGATGCCTTTGTATTGTGATGTTGGTGAAGAATATTGACTATCTCATGGACTGTGAAAAGATCATGGAGGTAGTGCAATCAGAGTACTCCTTACACGCAAAGATAGTGAAATTTTGTCATATATTTTGGGAATATTTTTAGGGGTATTAATTCTTTAGAGAAAGACATCATATTGGGAAAGATGGAGAGGCTGATAAAAAGAATAAGATCTTCAACAAGGCGGATTGACACAGTGAGTATAAATGATCAGGTGGAGATTTTGAAAATGGAGCAAGACAAAGTGTGGTTCAGATCCATTGTTCATAAGGTTGCTGTGAGTCATACTTGACTCACTAGCACACACCACTAACACCAGATAAAATTAAATAGTTTAACCAGTCCTAAAAAAAGCATATTGCAGTGGGAAGGTCTGCTGTTAGGGACCTCTCCAAAGTACTGAAGAGCAATGGTGTCTTTCTGGAGACTAAAGTGCATCTGATACAGGCCATGGTCTTCAATCACTTTTATGCATCAGAGAGTTGGACAATGACTGGGAAAGATAGAAGGAGAATTGATGCCTTTGAACTGTGGTGCTGGAGAAGAGTATGGAATGTAACATGGACTGGCAAGAAAATAAACAGATTTATCCTAGAGAGGGTTAAACAAGACTGCTCCTTAGAGGCAAGGATTCTGGGTCTACATCTAACATACTCTGGACATGTTGTAAGGAGAGACCAGTCCCTGGATAAAGACATCATGTTTAGGAGGGTAGAGGGACAGAGCAGGAGGGGAAGGCCCTCTATGAGGTGGATTGATTCAGTGACTGGGGTAATCGGGATGGGAGTGTCAGAGACAGTGCGATTGGCACAGGACAGAGCGGAGTTTAGGGCTGTTGTACATAGGGTCGCTATGAGTCGCAGGCGACTCGACGGCACATAACAACAACAACAACAACAACAACAACATGTTGTTATATACCATCAAGTTGCTTACAACTCATAACGACCCTATTTACAAAAGTTCTGAATCCTGCTCTATCCTATGCCTATTTTATTAACTCTGACACTCCCGTGCTGTTTCTCCACTCTCCAAAGCATGATGTTCCTCTCCAAGGACTCCTTGTAACATGCCCAAAGTATGTTTTGAAGCCCAAAGCTTCAAAATCTTTGCCTCCAAGGAACACTCTGGTTTCATCCTCTCTAGCATGAACTCATTTGTTCTTCCAGCAGAATGGAAGAGATTGCCCATCTAACTCCTTCACCTACCAATGTACCTGATGCTGGTTTCCAACTGCCAGAGAGGTGCGGTCTTTGGATAAAACTTTCTACAGACATGTCTGCAGAACAATCAGAAAATAGATCAGTCGTTACCCAGGAGCACAGTAATCTTATTTTAGGAATATAAGTATGTTCTATAACTGGATTTTGATGGTAACTACACAATTGTGTAAATTTCCTAAAAAATATTAAAATACACTCAAAATAGATTCATTTTATAATATCTTAAGAAAACTTTTTTAAAATACACTGTTAACATGGCAGATCAGATGTTAAAATTAAAATATTGATTAAATGAGCTTACATAAAATGAAGATAATAAAGAAAGGAAAATATTAAAATAATAACAGAAATAAAAGGAAGAAGAAAGGCTCAGAAAAAAAATCAAAGAAATAAAGGCTGAACATTTTCTAGAACTGATGCTTCATGAGCCCTAATAAATCAAAAGCTATGCAGAGGAGTTCCCAATTTACGGCAGGATTTTTTCCAATGAGACCTTCTTATCTATCAGTTCTGATGTAAATTAAATTCCTTTCTGTCATCAAGTATGTAGAAAAAATCAGGTCATTTGTAGGAAAGCAGGAACTTAAGGAATTTGTGAAAACAAGTCCAATTCTAAAAGAAATTCTAAGGAAAACTCCCTCACACAGAGACTCCAGAAGAAAATGGATGAACCGTAGTAACCTGAAACAACAGAAAACAAAAACCCACAGTAAAATAGCAGGAAGAAAAATGGCCTGTTAGTAATCACACTTTATGTGATTGGCTTGAATGCATCAACTAAGAGAAAAAGACTATCAGAATGAATTAAAAACCCAAAGCCTGATGACCACATCTGTCTAGCCATCTCTCCTGGTTCACTTGGTTCCTTGTTAATTTGCAAAGAACAGGCAAGCCTACTTTCTTTGTGTTACTGTTGTTAGATGCCACCATGTTGACCACAACTCATAGTGAACCAGTGAATAACAGATCTGAATCCTGCCCTATCCTGTGCCATCCTCAGTATCTCTGATACGCTCAGTGCATTATTACAATCACTGTGTCAGTCCATCTCGCTGAGTCTCCTCTGCTCTCTTTTCTCTAACATTCCTGGCCAGGCTATTTTGGGGACAACGTAGGGCTCCATAAGACCCAATCTTTACAGGTTGTTCAGCCTGTAACAGTAGCTAGACGGAATCAAGGCTTCCCTTAATCCAGGCTCTCCACCATTGTGTTGTTTTTGTTACTGATTGCCTTCGAGTCAAGCACGAGTCATAACAACCCCATGAACAAAAGGCCTAAGGTCTTACTATAACTATTGACATTTATCAAAGTTCTTAGAGTTTCTGGAGGCATGTTGTTTAGAAAGTGGATGCTACCGTGTGCTTTTATGAAATATAGGGGAAAGGGAAAATTTTGAGCCTTGGTGGCCTAGACTGTTAACTGAAAGGCCAGCAATTGGAGGAAAGATGGGCAGTCTACTGCCATTATGTTGTACAACCTCAGAAACCCTATGGAAATCTGTTACCTATTCATCATAACAAGAACATGGAAACAATCCAAGTATCCAAACATCCAAACATAGAAACAACCCAAGTGTCCAACCAATATCAAATAGATTGAGAAATTGTGGTGCATTCACACGATGGAATACTGCACAGCATGCAGGAGCAATGATTTTATAAATCACTAATTTGGGAGGGATGAACTAACTCAGATCCATAAGGACAAACACTGTATAAGACCATTATTGTACAACGTGTATGAGGATCCAAGGGTGGGGAGAGAGCAAAGGGGTGAGGATGGACAAGGGGGGAGGGTAATCATATCATCACACAATTTGATGGAGGAGAGGGTAAAGGAAATGGGAGTCAGTGTGAAAAACAATGTATATGAACTTTCTAAGTAAAGCAGTATAAAATAACAACCTTATTAATTTTTTAAGAAAACGAAATAAAACACCAAAGTCCATCAACATGTTGCCTACAAAAGACACATCTGAGAGAAGAGGAAAAAGATAGATTAAAAATTAAAATTGTAAAAATATCCTAAGCAAATATCACCCACGAATAAAAGCAGGTATAACACTACTAATCTCTTAGATAATTGACTTCAGGATAAAAACCAACATAAAACATAAGGAAGGGCACTATATGTTCATTAAGTACACAGTAGAATAAGAAGACACTACCTGAGTCAATATCTATACACTGTATGATTGATCTTCAAAATACATAACAGTTATAAAAATGGAAGGATGAAATAGTACCACAGTAGTAGAAGGAGACTTTAACACACCACTCCACCAAAAAGTAGGTCAAGTCAAAAGAAAATTAACAAAGATGTAGAAGATTTAAATAATACAATTAGTTAACTTGACCTTGTTAATATAAACAGGATACAGTACCTAACTAAGTGTCAATTTATGTTCTCAAGTACATTCTCAACAACTGACCAAATGTTAGGACACAAAGCAAGCCTTGAGAATTCAAAAGTATTTAAATAACACAAAGTAGTTTTTCGGTCCACAATACTTAATGACAAGATTATAAACCCACCCAGATTGAAGCTAAATAATATCCTGCTAGAACACAATTGGATTATAGAAGAAATAAAATTAAAATAAAAAAAATCCTTGAAGAAAATGATAATACAACATACCAAAACCTCTGGGATATCGCAAAGGGAGTCTTAGGAGGCAGTTGATAGCAATAGGTGAACACATTAAAAATGACAAAAAAAGTAAAAATAATGATCTAACTCAACACCTTCATCAAATAGAAGAAAAAAAACCAAACAAACCACACAATCCAACAATCTAACCCCACACCCTTAGAAAAAAAAAAAGAAATTATAAGGACAAGAGCAGAAATCAAGGTGATCAAATACAGAACAACAATTAAATTTATCATTAGGACCAGGAGCTGATTTTTTGGAAATGGTCAATAAAACAGAAAAGCCATAGAAAAACATAAAAGAAAAGAGAAGATACAAATAATTAAAATAAGAAATAAAAAGTGAACCTCACAACAGAATCAGCTAAAAATAGATAATAACAAAATCTTAAGAAAAGCTACACTCTGATGAATTTGAAAACCTACAGGAAATGAAAAAAATTTCTAGAAATTCACACAGGTAGATGTAGAACACTTGAACACATTAGGAAAGAAGAAATTATGAAATTTAGCAGATCATAAAGAGTCTCTCTCTCTCTCTCTCTCACACACACACACACACACACATACACACACAATCTTGGCCCTGGTGGCTTTATGACTGAATTCTACTAAACATTCAGAAATTAACTATTACCAATTTTACTTAAATTATTTAAAAAGACAGAAAAAGAAGGAACATTTCCAGAATCATTCCATGACACAAACATAACCCTAATACTAAAACCAGACAAAGACATTACAAAAAAAAGAAAAGTACAGATCAATATCTCATGAATATAGGCATTGCATTCCCCTTGAGAATGGAGACAAGACAACTACTGTTAATTATTATATTGGAAGTACTTACTAGGGCAATAAGACAAGAAAAATAAAGAAGCATCCAGAGCAGCAAAGAGGTAATGAAACTCTCAGTATATGTAGACATTATGATAGCATACACAGAAAACTCCAAGGTTTTTTTTTTTTTTAAAAAAAGGCTGTTAGATCTAGTAGAGTTCAGTAGAGTGGGCAGATATAAATTCAATATACAAAACTCAATGAGATGTCTCTACATTAACCAAAAAACCCAACAACAACAAAACAAAGCAACACACACAAGCAATACCATTTACAGCGCTCAGGCGGTTCATTCATAGGGTCGCTATGAGTCATCTGCGACTCGATGGCATCAAACAACAATAACAATGACGACGACCAAGATAGAGCTACGTTGGCCTAGTGGAAAGGAAGCTATGCCACCAAGCCGAAGGTGGGTGATTTTCATCTGTCGCCCTTGGTCAGGTTCAAATTGTCTTTCTGTCATTCTTCTAGGTGGTATAGCACTGGTCCGTGCGTTGCTGTACAGAGGTAACTCGTGGTTGCTGTGATGCTGAAGACTGTGACAGTGATATGCCAATCGTGGTAATGGGTACCCATGGTGAACAGTGTTGGCTGGAGTTTCCCGACTAAATCAAGCCTGGAAGCAGGAGCTGCATCCACTTCCAAAATGGCTTGCCTCCGGAAACTCTATGTACGAACAGTGCTCAGGCTCTTCATTCATAGGGTCGCTATGAGTCGTCTACAACTCGACGGTATCAAACAACAACAACAACTACAAAGTGAAGTAGTTTGGAATGAACCTATATAGAAGATACAAAAAAGACTTTTATAAAGAAAACTACAAAATGCTACTGTGAGAAACAGTAAGTTGTGTTCTTGTTGATGTGCCATCAAGTCAACTGTGACTCATAGTGACCCTATGCACAATAGCTTGGCTGTATCCTGAGCTGATCTTACTGTCTCTGTCAAAGCTATTCTAATTACCCCAGTTACTGTGTCAGTCTCATCTGGATTTTTTCCTGAGGTGTCCCTCCATCCTTCCAAGCATGATGTCTTACTCCAAGAACATCCTTGAAGAACAAGTTCAAAGTATATGAGATGAAGCCTCAAAGTCTTTGCCTTCAGGGAACAGCTTGGTTTCACTCTCTTTAGGACAGACCTGTTTGTTCTCTTGGCAGTCCATGATATGTTGAATACTCTTCTCCAGAATCACAACTCAAAGCATCAATTCTTTTTCTGTCATCTTTGATCTTTGTCCAGCTCTATGATTAAATAGCAAGTAATTATGAGGACATCTTAGTCTCTAAACTGACATCGTTGCTCTCTGGAGCACACTGAAGAGATCCTTAACAGCAGCTTTTCCTAATGCAATTCTTCTTTTGATTTCCTAATTGCTTGTATCAAGAATGTTGATTGTTGAGCTGAGTAAGCTGAAATTGTCAACAATTTCAATCTTATATCAGTCTATTATGACAATTTCATTCTCTTCTCTATCATGGTACTTCCAATTGTGCCATTGGTGAAAATTTTTGTTTTCTTGATGTTGAACTTCAATTCCTATTCAAAGCTTTAGTCCTTGACCTTCTGCAATACATGCTTCAGGCTCATCTCAGTTTTAGGAACAAAGTTACAGTAACTGCATAAAAAGATTGTTGATGAATCTTCATCCAATCCTGATGCCACATTCTTCTTCATAAAGTCTAGCCAAGTAAGAGACCTAAATAAGTGGAAAAATGTTCCTTGTTTGTTGTTATGTGCTATTGAGTCACCAAAACAAAGGGAAAACATACTGAAATAAAAGAGCTGAGTAGGAGATTTTGAAGGGAAGCTCAAGAGGACAAAAAAAAAAAGATATCATAATAGAGTGTGTGTACAGCTTTAATTAAATTAAAACTGTTAATTATCTCAATCTCCTCACCATCCATGCTGATGCTACCAATTGGCCCAGTGGTTAGAATCTTTGTTTTCTTGACATTGAGCATCAGTCCATATAGGAGGCTGTAGTCCTTGATCTTCTGTAGCAAGCACCTCGGGTCCTCCTCAGGTTCAGCAAGCAGGGTTGTGTCATCTGCATAATGCAGGTTGTTGATGATTCTTCCACCAATCCTGATGCCACATTCCTCTTCATATAGCCCAGCGTCTCGGATGATCTGTTCTGCATGCAGATTGAAAAGGTATGGAGACAGAATACATCCCTGACGGACCCCCTTCTTGATTTTGAACCATGTAGTGTCTCCTTGCTCTGTTCTGACGACTGCCTCTTGGTCCACGCATAGGTTTCGCATTAGCACAATCAAATGTTCTGGGATTCCCATTCTTCTTAGAGTCAGCCACAGCTTGTTATGATCCACGCAGTCAAAAGCCTTTGCACGGTCAATGAAGCACAGATAGACATTCTTCTGGTATTCTTTGCTTTCTGCCAAGATCCATCTAACATTAGCTATAATATCCCTAGTACCACGACCTCTTCTAAATCCAGCCTGCACATCTGGCAGTTCTCTGTTGACATATTGTTCCAAACGTTTTTGGATAATTTTCAGCAGAATCTTGCTTGCATGTGATATAAATTATATTATTCGATAATTTCTACACCCTGTTGGGTCACCTTTCTTTGGAATGGGAACAAATATCGATGCTCTTGGTAATAGCAGCCAGGAAATCAGGAGACGAATTGCATTGGGAAAGTCGGCTGTGAGGGACCTCTCAAGAGTACTGAAGAGCAATGATGTCAGGCTGGAGACTAAGGTGTGCCTGATCTGGGCTCTAGTCTTTGCAATTATGTGCTACGAATCAGAGAGTTGGACACTGAATAGGGCTGATAGAAAGAGGATTGATGCCTTTGAGCTGTAGTGCTGGAGAAGAGTGTTGAATATACCATGGACTGCTAGGAGAATAAACAGGTTTGTCCTGGAGAGGGTGAAGCCAGAGTGTTCCCTGGAGTTAAGGATTCTGAAGTTTCGTGTGACATATTTTGGGCATATTGCAAGGATGGACTGGTCCTTGGAGAGGGACATCATGTTTGGCAGAGTGGAGGGGAAGCGAAGGAGAGGAAGACCTTTGGTGAGATGGATCGATTCTGTGAGTGGAGCGGTGGGAATAAGTGCGTTTGAGATGGCTAGGTTGGCACAGGATAGAACAGCATTTAGAGCTCTTGTACGTAGGGTCGCCATGAGTCGCAAGCGACTCGATGGCACATAACAACAACAACTACAACAACAACAGCTTTAATTAGAGAATAAAATGGCAAGATCTCACTCCTCATTTCCCAAACTGTGAGAACTGAAAACACACTTAAACCTCTAGTCACAATATTTAAAGATGATATGTGCACTATACTGAATGATCCAGAATGCATCAAAAGAAGATGGAAGGAATACACAGAATTGCCGTACCCAAAATAACTGACTGACACTGAAAAATTTCAGGGAATACCGTATAAGCAGGAGCCAGTGGTAATCAAGGAGGAAGCAGAAACTGCATTAAAGGCATCAGGGGGAAAAAAGGCCCCAATTAACTTGTTTCAATTAATAGATAAATTCTTGGATTCACTCACTAGTTTATGCCAGGAAATTTGGAGGACAGTGGTCTGGCCATTGGATTGGAAGAAATCCTTATTTGTTCCCATTCCCAAGAAAGGTGATCCATGAGAATGTGGAAACTATTGAACAACACCACTAATATCACATATAAGCAAAATACTGCTGAAGATTATTAAAAAATGGCTAGAACAGTACATATATAGGGAACTTCCAGAAGTTCAAATCTTACTATATATTTCTATAGCAACCAAAACAGCATGGTTATGCTACAATGACAGACACATAGACAAATGGAACAGCATTGAGAACCCAGAAATTAATCCATCTATCTATGGTCAGCTGATATTAGAAAATGAAAAAAAAATCTATCAAGTGGAGAAATGACAACCTCTTCAAAAAATGGTGCTGGCAAAACTGGACTTCTACCTGCAGAAAGCTGAAGGAGGATTTACATCTCAAACCATACACAAAAGTCAACTTACGGTGGGTCAGAGATCTAGTCATAAATCCCCAAACCATAAAAAACATATGAAGCAAAATAGTACCACACTTTGAATTCTTATCTTATAATATAAATAGGCTGGTATATATAGCCAGATATGCACAAGCAGTAAAGGATGACATCCATGAATGGGACTACGTCTCCATGTGCATCAAAACTTTTCCCAATAGGGTGAAAAGAAAACCTAAGTCTGGGACAGGTGGAATGGCAATGTCATCTCTAACAAGGTCTCATAACAATTTTACAGAATACTAGAGTGCCTCCACAAGAAAAAAGACTGATAATCCAATTATGAAATGAGTAAAAGATATGGAAAGATCTTTTACAGAGAAAGACATTTGGATGGCCAACAGGCACAAGAAAAAATGCTCAAAATCATTGGCAGTAAGAGAGATACAACTCAAAACGACAATGAGAGATCATCTCAGTCCAAAGTTTAACTGGATAGAAAGTAGTAAGTGTTGGAGAAGATGTGAAGATATTGGAACTCTTATAAATTGTTGGTGGGATTATAAAATGATACAACCACTCTGGAAGGAAGTTTGGGATTTCTTCAAAAAAAGCTGAACACAGAGATTCCATGTGACCTAGCTATTCCACTGCTAGGAATATACCTTTAGGGAAACAGAACTGAGACACAAACGGAAATTCTTACAGCAATTTATGAAGCCACTAGAGAATAATGATTTTAAAGAATAGTAGATGACACAGGAAAAGTTTGAGAGCATTATGCTTAGTTAACTAACTCAGGCCCATAAGGATAAACACCGCTTTAAGACAATTATTGTAAACACAGAAGGATAACCAATAAGATGCGTACAGATATCTAAAGAAGAAATGGAAAGGGGTAAGGGGGTGGGATGGAGAGAAATAATGAGGCTGCAGAATTTGGTAAGTGGAGGGAGGAGTCAAAATGAAAAAAAAATCTTTCTTTCTTAGTTTTCATTATTATTGCTTTTTATTACCACTATCTTTATAAATTCAACATTTGTTTGTTTTAGGTGGCTAGAAACATTACATAAAACTTACAGACATAGTTTAAGTAATATTCATTAAGAAATATATAAATCATAAAAATTTCTTAAATCATAAGGAAGAGTTCCATAGTGCTGAGTTTTTTCCAGTTGCAATATCAGTTTAAGAATTCAATGGCATTTCTAGTTAGAAAATTTAGTAAGAAATGTCTATATGGCCTTTGACTTTTTTCTTCATCTATTTTGGAATTCTTATAGATGTTATTTGCCGTGGATAAGGTGCACCTAATTCAGGTCATGGTCTTAACAATTACTGGCTATGCATCAGAGAGCTGGACAATGACTAATGATGTCAAAAGAAGAATTAATGATGCCTTTGAGTTGTGATGCTGGAGAAGAGTATTGCACATGTCATGAACCACCAAGAAAAGAAATAGGTCTGTTTTGGAGAGGATGAAATCAAGTTTCTCCTTGGAGGTTAGGATTTTGACACTCCATCTCACATACTTTGGGCATGTGGCCAGGAGGAACTGATCCTTGGTGAAGGACATCATATTCAGAAGGGTGGAGAGACAATGCAAGAAAAGAAGACCCTGGATGAGATGGATTGATAACTGGAGCAATGGGGGTAAAGGTGCTGGAGTCAGTGAGACTGACTCAAGGAAAGGAAGGCTTCAGAGCTGGTGGACATAGAATAAGTATGAGCTGCAAATGACCTGACAGCACACAACAACAACATTTTGCAATATTTCACTGCCTTATGAATCTGCATATTAACTTCAGGAAACTAATCAACATTTGGTCTCTGTTTTAAAATAAATGAAGCCTCTGATTTCACTTAGAAAGTAAAATATATGCAACAGCATTTGAACAGTAACACATAAAATTGAACATCTACAAATGAATACGTGAAAATGATATGCAGCAACAATTTATTTAGCACATATTACAGAAAAGATAATCATGGCAATTCCTGATAATGTTAATGCATGAAAAAAAATCTGTACTTAAAAAAAATCCACGTACTTGAAAATCCACACATTACAGCCAACGCACAGAATCAAAGTTACAGAAAGATTCTTAATAGCAACAAGACAGAATAGTCATTATAGAGCTAAAGAGAGAATGGAATAAGCTGAGAAAGAGGACATTGAGAATGTGGGAACATAATCACAGACAAAGGCAAAGGGGCAAAGAAGTAGGCTCAAGAAATGGGAGAAAAGCTGTGATAAAGCAATAGTAAATATAGGAAACAGGAGAATTTCAGGCAGGCACAGTGGACATTGAAAGACCCTCTAAAGATGTAGACTTAATGATACACAACAATTAAAACTTTTTCCTAATTAATTCATAAGCAAGCTGTTGGCTTAGTGTACTTTGATTTGTGGTCACCCTACATGTGTCAGAGCAGAACTACTTTCTGCCTCAGGAATTTTCAGAAATATTGTCAGGCTGATTTTTCTGAGGTACTTCTTGTTGGACTAGATTTTCTAACCTTTCAATTAGTAGCCAAACACTATAATCATTGGCACCACCCAAGAGATTCCAGCAGATTCATGCGAGAGTCCCTCATTCCTCAAGGAAACCCTTATTTTATAGTAGTAACAAAAATTTTGACACTGAAGCAGGAAAGGAGGCTTTATAAAAAAGTATAGCACACCTCCCCTAGAACCCATTACAGTGTTAAAATCCAATTAAATCTGAACCTGGAGAAGATGGCAACACTCCAGGGCCCTGGTGGGATCTATGCTGCATGCTGGGCACATGCTGAGGACTACTTCAGCCTTTACTGTGTATTTTCTTTAAACTCCTATTAATTTGACAGACCTGGTAAAAGCGTGAGTCATAAAAGTGGAAAAATATTTTGGCTGCAGTTTTGGTGAAAAGGTGAAATGCATTAGCCTTGCCATGAGTCATCACTGCCTTGGGCGGCTTAAAGAAAAGAGATAAAATAAGGCCAGAACTCTTAACCACTGCTAGAACAGATTTCAGAGGGCTTGAGAGTCTGGGATTTGGAAATTTCTTGCCAGGTACACTGCGGTCTCAGGAGGCTTTGGTGCTTCCAGGAGAAGGTCTAAAATGTTTGCAGCATGAAGCCTGCAGGCCTAGTGTCTCCTCCCTGAACTCAGGGGACACAGCTGGTCTCCACCTGGTCTATGCCTTGTGAGGGACGTCATAATAGAGACCTGAAACAGACGGTACTTAGAAAGCATGCCTAGCCAATTAAATTCAAAGACATTTCATTGGTAATAAATTTATGTAGAATTTATTTCTCTGAACCATGACTGCCAGATCCTTTAAGGCAAATTCTAGCAACTTATTAGTATGTTAAGTTTATTTTAAAAATGAACCATTCCTCCATTATACAGTATAAGAAAACTAATACAAATCTTTTACTTTGTTTAAAAACAAAAATTAAAGAAAGCAAAACAAAAACTTATGGAAGTGTAGACTGTCTGAATACCATATGCAGTTAATGTTTATATTATCCTTATTCCCTGTTCTCCCTTTTAACATTCTTGTCACCCATTATTATTAATGCATCTTAGTTACCTATTTGTTCAATTTCTGACTGCAAAATTTGTTAGAAATCATCTATTTCCTCCCTTTGGTTGTGATTGTTGGTGCACATACTTGAATGATAGTGGTATTAACAGGTCTTCCTTGTATGTATGTGGATATTACCCTGTCACTCAGACATTGTATTTCAAGCTGGATCTAGAAATGGTCTTTTTAACTATGAATGTAGATCAAAAGATTGTCAACCCAAAATGTTCCATGTCAACAATCAATGTCATTTCACCAATGCTTATTTTGTCAGTATTTATACTTTCCATTCCTTCCTTAGCAATCTTTACAAAGTTAAATTTAGATGTTCTTTTAGACAGTTTTATTACTAGTAACTGTTTGCTAAGCTCCCCCTACAATACACTTCATTCATAATCTTTATTAGTCCCCTATGGCTGCAGTAACAAATTGCCAAAATCAGCAAAAATTCTCTTTTCTGAGGATTTGAAATCTGAAATAAAGATGTTTTTTTCTGAAGGATCTAGAAAATTCAAACTTGCTGCCATCCAGTAGCCTTTCAATTAACAGCAACAACTTGCTACAAACTATGCCACTAGAGCACCCTAAAAGTTCTAGGGAATTCTCTTTTCTGTCTTTTTTAGATTCTAGTGGCAGCAGGTAGTGCTTGGCATTCCTCTGGCCTCTGCAATCTTCTGGCCTCTTTCCTATGTGTTATGTCTGTGTCCAAATTTCTTTTTAAGAAATTTCTTGTTTTTTAAGGCCGAGAAACTGGGCATTGGTTTCAGGTATTGTGAGGATGAAAGTCATTGAGGTTTTGCTTTTTTATATTTGTTGTTGTTGTTTAATTTGTTTTCATTCAAGCATTCCTATAAGTTTTATAACATTAATTACAATTAATCAATGGTTTTATTACAACAATTATTTTTACAGTAATTAGGGATGTTAGAAGGAGAATTGATGCCTTTGAACTTTGGTGCTGGAAGAGTATTGAATATACCATGGACTACTAGGAAAACAAACAAGTTAGTCCTAGAGAGGGTGAAGCCACGCTTGTCCTTAGAGGCAAGGATTCTGAAGCTTCATCTGACATACTTTGGACATGTTGCAAGGAGGCAGCAGGTCTTGGAGAAAGATGTCATGCTTGGGAGGGTGGAGGGACGGTGCAGGAGAGGAAGACCCTCAATGAGATGGATTGATTCCTTCACTGGTGTAATGGGGATGGGTGTATTGGAGACTATAAGATTGGCAAGGGATAGAGCAGGTTTTAGGGCTGTTGTACATAGGTTCGCTATGAGTTACAAGCAACTCTACAGTGCATAATAACAACAGTTTATTACAACATATTATCAAATCCTCACTGTGTCTTCACCCTACCCAACCATTCTCTAATCTCTGTTCCCCTCTCCTTTTCCAGACCCTGTCAATCCTTCACAGTTGTTTTTATCTGCATGCAAACCTTTTTTAAAATGAGTCATGCTTATCCTGTACCACATTGTTAATTTACAAAGCACCCAATATATGATCATTCCAATCATTTATTGTCCTTCCTTTCATGTAGTAAAGTGTTCATTGTCAATCTGTTAATTTCCTGCTTTCCTTTACCCTCCCATTGCTGTCTCCCTGTGTAACCATGCTAGTTTGGTTATCTCCATATGTAAACTTTTCTCTAGGTTTTTTTTTTATTTTCTTTTTTTAAATAGCAATAGCATTATACAGTATACTTGTCTTTTTGTGACAGGTCTTTTAATTAGTTAAATTTCAAAGAACCAGACTTCTGTTGCACATTCTTAATACTTTGTTTACTTACATTTAAATTTAGAACAAACTCCAAATAAAACAATAGAAATGTATATAGAACCACTACTTCTTGCATAATTTAATTACATAAAGATTCATGAGTTTAATTTTAGGTAGGCTAACTCTACATTTTCATTCATTGTACTGTTTATGTTAAGATAACAATCATCCCTCTCCTACATGGTTTTTTCTTTATCCAAATGAAATACATACTCATAGTCAAGATAGAAAAGTGACATGACTAAAATGAATGTCTTTACTAAAATATCAATAAATTGTCAAACTAAGAATAAATGGTATTAAGATATTTTTCTTGTATACATATGGATATTACCCTGTCACTCTCAACATTGTATTTCAGATGGATATAGAAATGGCCTTTTGGACTATAAATGTGAGCCCATTTCTCCTTTCTTTTTCATTCCTGGAACAGTGTATCAAGTGATTGTCTTATTCCCAAAGGCCCATCTCAGCTTGCCAATGCCTAACATGTCAATATTTATGTGTTCTATTTCTTTTTAACAATGTCCAATTTTCCTACAAACATACATCTTACATTCCACATTCCAATGACTAGTGGCTTTTTGCAACTATTCTTCTTCGTTTGTGTTTCCCAGTATGTGGGTTCAGCCTCCAGTGTCATATCCACTAGTCTAAGTGTCTTCTATTGTTCATAGAGTTTTTGAAGGCCTGTAAATTAGAAGTGGATGGTCAATCTTTCTTCCTAGTCTGTATTAATTTGGAGGCTCAGTTTTAGTAAATCTCATAGACAATAATTTTACCCTAAAGAGCAGATTAAAGACACTTCCCTGTAAGATAAATTCGGTGGTCCTGTGCCCTGCCCACCCCATCTGTTAGCATTCCCCATTTCCCCCTGCTCCTTCATTTTCTGCTTCCAGCGGCTGCTAAGTGATGTCTGAGCTAATCCCTGATATGATGGTTCAGGTCTCAAGTCATTTCTGTGTGCTCATTATCTCTGTTCTCCTCATAAGTTCTGAGCTTTAATGAGAAATTAAAAAAAACCCATGAACTTGCTTTCTATTTCTCAAGCTGAAGAAATTGAATAAATTCAAGTCTTGAGTTGTAACACTTAAAGATGCTATGAGCAGAATACTGAATGATGCAGGAAGCATCAAAAAATATGGAAGGAGTACATTGAGTCACTTTACCAAAAATAATTGGCTGACATAGAAGACTTTCATGAAACAACATCTGATCAAGAAAGAATAGTGTGAAACAAAATGTATACAAACTTTGTAAGCAAACTAATGTAAAATTTAAAAAAAGAAAGTTAAAAAGCAATAATGGTGAAAGAGAAAGTACAAGCTTTTCTGAAAGAATTGGCATAAAGCAAGGCCCCAGTAATTGATGGAATACCAATTGACATATTTCAACAAACAGATGCAGCCTTGAACATGTTCACCAGGTTATGTCAAAAAGTATGAAGTAAAACTACCTGTCCAACTGACTTAAGGAGATCCATATTTATTCCCATTCCAAAAAAAAAGATAATTTAACAGAGTGTGGGAATTATTGAGTGATATCACTAGTATCATGTGGAAACAAGAACTTACTGAAGATTATCCAAAATTGACTGGAACAGTATGTTGGCATAATATTACCAGAAACAAAAGCTGAATTTAGAAGAGGTTGTGGCACTAGAAATATCCTTGCTAATGTCAGGTGAATCTTGACTGACAGCAGAGTATACCAGAGAAAAGTCTATCTGTATTTAATTGACTATGCAAAGGCATTTGATTGTGCAGATCACAATAAATTGTGGTTAACATTGAGAACAATGGGGATTGCAGAACTCTTGATTGGGTTTATGAGGAACCTATAACTAGACCAGGAAGCAGTTATCAGAATAGGACAAGAAAACGCTGCATGGTTCAAAATCAGGAGAAGAGTGGGACAGAAATATGTCCTTTCTCTATATATTTTCAATCTATATGCAGAACAGATCATTGAGCAGGCTAGACTCTAGAATCTATGAGAAAGAATGTGACATCAGAACTAGAGGAAGTCTCATGAACAACCTGTCTTATGCAGTTGACAAATCCTTGCTCACCAAAACTGAGAAGGACCTGAAGTATTTGCTGCAGAAGGTCAAGGATTGAAGCTCAACATCAAGAAAACAAAGATTTTCACCACCAGTCCAATTAGCAGTATAATGATAGATGGAGCAGAGAGTGAAGTTGTTAAAAGTTTCTTTTTGCTTGCATTGACAATCAGCACACTTTGCACCAGTAATCCAGAAATCAAAAGATGAATTACACTAGGAAAATCCGCTGTCAGAGACCTCTCCACGGTGCTAAAAAGCAATGATGTCAGTCTAGACACTAAAGTGTACCTGATCCGGGCCAGGGTCTTCTCAATTACTTGTTATACATCTTGACAGCTGGTCAATGACTAAACATGAATAAAAAGAAGCAGCAATGCCTTTGAGTTGTGGTACTGAATAAGAATGTTGTGGCATGGATTTAGTTTCACAAAGAAGCAGGATTTACTCTCAGAAAAGGATCACTGTCATGTCTGTGACAAGGCCCATGACCAGCACATTCAGACTAAAAGGTTCCCAGTCAAATAGCATAGCCCAGGCAAAGTGAGTCCCAGATCCTAGTTATCAAGGAACTGAGACAGGAAAGTGCGACAACACAACAAAGTATGGACACATCTTCCCCTTTCAAACTGTGGTTCCTGTTATTATTCTTCTCTATGAGTTGAGAGGGACAGCGCAGGAGGGGAAGGCCCCCTATGAGGTGCATTGATTCAGTGACTGCAGTAATCGGCATGGGTGTGTCAGAGGCAATGCGATTGGCACAGGATAGAGCAGGGTTTAGGGCTGTTGTACATAGGGTCGCTATGAGTCGCAAACGATTCGACAGCACATAACAACGAGTTGTTAGTGATGAGTTGATAGTGATCCTATGAACAACAAATCTGAAGCTTGATAGTGGTCCTATGAGTTGATAGTGATCCTATGAACAACAAATCTGAAGCTTACCCTATACTAAGTTATATTCACTATATCTAATATGTTCAAGCCCATTGTTACAATCATTGTGCAAATCCATCTTGTTGGAGATCTTCCTCTCTTGTCTCTGACCATCCAACTCTCCAAGTATGATGTCTTTTTCCATGCACTGGTCCTCCTGACAATATGCCCAAAGTATATGAGAAAGGGTTGCACCATCATTGCAATCACTTTCTCCAATACAGACTTGTTTTTATAATTTTATGGTAAATTGACATACAAATTGTTGATTTTATAGTATTGTTAGTAAAAA